>NC_051185.1:36097164-36307509 GCF_013339695.2 Rhipicephalus sanguineus
CCACGCGATGCGCAGCTGCGCTCTTCTTGCTATAAGATCGCCCTTCGCAGCACAAAGAGCAGCCCTTCTTTTCATTTTCCGGCCATTCTTAGCTCCTTTCACGGCCTTTTTCCCGCACAAAAGCCGATATTCGGGAGGCGTCCTCCGCTCGCGGAAGGACGTTGAACAAAAGGGCCGACCGACGGCCACATCAGGACTAGACCGATCGTTATCGGCTGTTCTTCACAATGAAGAGGCGCTCGAACACGCAGGGCGAGTCTGCTGAGGACGTTATGGTACGGGGTCTCGACTCGTTCGATTTTCGCCTCGGAAACACGCACTAGGCCTTTCAGCGATAAAGGAGCTTCCTTTATCACTCTGACTCTGGACAAGGGCGCGCTTCAACATGACCGTTGCTCTGAGTTTGCAGCACCGAAAGCAAGACAAAGGATGCTCGTGGCCTTGTTAAATTGAGGCTGAAAGTTAGAGACAGGGCGTGCAAACAGGAGCACAAGAGAGAAGTCAAGACACCACAAACGCCGCTTGTGGTGTCTTGACTTCTCTCTTGCGTCCGTGTTTGCACCCCTGTCTCTTTAACATGAATACCTACCAACTAGCTCAGCTGTCTGTTACTCGAGGCTTAAGGACGTGCTATACAACCTCAGGTCTGCATAGAATACAGTGCGGCTTGTGAACAGTCGTGAACGTGACAAGACTCAACACGAAATGTTTAGATAAGTGAAACTCGGCTCTAACCATTACGTTTCGATCGCAACAACAGATGATGCTGCTACATATTTACATTGTTATCAAAACTAGGAAGAAGTTTATTGAATTGTGAAGCCTGGATACGGCGTCAGGAGCTTGACGGGTGGCGCCCCAAGTATAGGGCACCACTGGCTTCTGGCACCAGCCGGACGTGACCCAGAAGCGCCGCTGTATACACCTTTTAACGAAGACTCTCTGGCTGTGGTAAATAGGCGTTAACACGCAAAAACGCACTGCCAAGGCAGTGACATCAGCCTTCGTGCTCTAGTGCACAGTCCAGGAAGGAGGTGTTTCTTCTCTCCTCGCGGGCACGCGTTTTACCGACAGCCTTAAAACCATCAAATCAACAGGCCGCTAGAGGACTGCCATACGCGAGCACTAAACAGATAAGGCCACACACGCATTTCTTATGCCGTCACTATGGTTGGCATCACCAACCTTGATGACGGGATCTCAGATATATGAAAGCTCGTAATACCTTCCGCGAGAGGCTTCAGCAAGGCAAACGTCCAGATGATAGTAACGTACTACTTTTGAACGCAACATAAAGATCGCGCAGGTAGTGTTCAGCTTTAGATGCTTCTGCATACAATGCGAGTCATGTGCATCTAGAGTAATGCGGTAGCGTTAGCACAACGCCAAAGTGGGACTGATCCCTCAGCAATGCTGACAGATTGTGCACTTTGTATCTTCGTAACCTGTCCTGATCATTACTCCTCCGTCCTTTTACTTTCGTATTTTCATTTACTCCTTACTCGAACTAGAAAACACAAGCATTGACCTGCCTGTGCCCCTTCTTTAGCGGTACAAGTACCAATTAGGTGACACTCTTATCCCTGTTCCAAGCATATCCTGTCGAGCACTTCCGCTTTACAGAATATTCACATAAAAGTCTTCTAAAATATTGAAATCGATAGTTTGGTTCAAGTTGATAGTTATATTGGATAGATATAATATAGGAAAAATAAGCTTTACCTAAGATAAGGGCCAATTACCTAGTCAAAAAATTAATGAAAATAAATTGACTGAGTTAAACGAAACATTATGAACAGCTGGGATCGTTGAGTCACCTGGCGGAGCAGATCTCAACCACGCGCTTCTTTGTACGTGGGCTCTGAGATCCGCTTCAGCAGGGCACGATATACAAAGTTAATTCAAGGATTACAACATGGGCGATGAACGCGACGTGCGAGTGCGAATACCAGACACCTAAGTTAGGGAGTGCGGCCGCCTCCAGAATTGTATTAAGCGTCCGTATTTAAACCAGTGTTTAATAACTTTCAAGGCGAGAGCATCTCGAATGTTAATAATGAGTTTTCCTTATCCGCGCACTCGCGAGATGATTCTACCGCCTCATAGTCGACCTCAATCTGTCGCCACGTACGTCAAGTGGTATCGCAATTTGTAGAAGTACCGGGGAAAAGAAGCAAATGTTGAAGATTGCAATTGTTATTCCCACTAGGATGTCCCAACGTTCGCCACCTCCTAAGACAACCGTGGCACCCTAATCCCTAGTCGATTATTCTGCCACCGCATGTCGGAAAAAGACGAAAATGCCAAGCGACATCTTCCGTCAAAGGGGGAAGAACTTCGCTGTCTGCAAGGGACTGTGGGGCATTGGAAATAGAGTGCCTAAGACGACTACCGGAAGTAGCTTCTTCCGGCGGGCCTGATCAGCGTATACGCTAGGGAAGACGGAAATGAGGCCTTACGGAATCTTCGAAGGAATGCGCGAGCTCTTCTTCTTATCTTATTATTTTTTTAGGGGGCTGGGCCTCGTAATCTATATCCGGTTCGAGTGCGTGAAAGATGTCGAATGCAAAGGGGATCGAGACCAATGCCATTCAGCGACGTCAACCCCTTATTGGCCAGTGACGTTTCTTCCGAGCAGGGAGTGAGGAGGTGTTGGGAGGGGGCTTAGTTCGAACTCATTGTTAGATGATGTGCCTCCTTCCTTTGTGTTCTCCTTGAAGGATGACGGTGAAGTTGCTTCTGTTGGCGCCGAAGTGTTTTAGGCAACGTAAGGGTCTTCCGAGACCCTGTCAAGCTGCTTAGAGCAGCTTTTAGCCCTGAAGGTCGATCACTCAGAATTTTCCAGTGAAATAAACTTTTGATTGATTTGATTGATTGATTGATTGATTGATTGATTGATTGATGGATGGATTGATTGATTGATTGATTGATTGATATGTGACTCCCTCAACGGAAAAGTGACTCTGCGGTATGGCTTCTGAATAGCGAAGGGTTCGGATTCACGTTTTCCTGGGAAGCGAGGACACCTTTCCCCTTGAGGCGCAACGTCCACATGTGTGGCCGCACTCGTTTTTGCGAATCCTTTAGACTAATGGCCAATAAAGAGCAGGATGCATTGGCGTAATTAACTGAACCTTCCGTATAATCGCTGCGTTTATTTTAACCTCAATGTACTGTGTATGACTGCTGCCGATCCCGCTGGTGAAAGCACTACGGCGTTAGACGGGTGGTTCGAGGTGCCACGTCCCAGGACCAAAGTCAAAAGCATTAGATATCTTTGTTCGTAATGAATACAACAAAAAAGAACTGCACACACATTTTGAGCCGACGATTTGATTATTTTACGTTAATATGGAACACGACTGACTCAGAATAATTGAAGTGTTTCGCGCAACACCACTCGCACAACACATGTTGCTTCATTTTCTTTCTCGCAATGTCATATCTAGTGCCTTATAATTACGTAGTGCGAATTTCACGCATTTGCAGGCATTCGATCATTATTCACGCCATCAGGGGCTATAATTAGACGTAGGAAAGCCTGCGCTACATACGGTAGCGCAGGCTTCATTTGTTCGGCGGTGCACATTCAGGACATACATTTATTCGCGTCTTGCGCTTACTTAGTTTACTTAGTTACTTTGCTTCCACGGCACCCCTGTTAAGCTTGAGACGCATAGCACAAGGGAGAAGTACTGTCGCTGTGGTAAAGGCGGAGCCTGGTTCCAGTCTATTAAGTCTGACAGTACCCTGAAGCAAAGGTGCGTACAGCGTTTGTATGCAAGAGATTGTTGCCCCACTGCCAATAAATTCAATCACGACACGTACAGGTCGCTGCAGCACAGAGCTTCCACAAAGCAGCGAGGCTGGTGCGGCTACAAAGACCGGTCCACATAAGAGAAGCGCAACAACAGAAACGACACAATAAGAACAACATCCTCATAAAAGAGAGAACACAACTGTACTGAAATGCCGGGCTGGGCAATTAAGGAATTCATTAAGGAAGTCATTAAGGAAATTACTCTTTCCGCCGCCAGGAAAAGAGAACGACTGTTTCTGAGCTTCCGTATCCGCTGTCTTAGATGAAACGGGAAGGTCCCAGAACAGGGAAGGTCTCGGATGAGAGGTTCCACAAAGCTGGGCGTGATAAAAACCAAACGAGCTTTGGAGACGCTTGTGTGCGAACATGTGCGTTGGTTAGAATTGTTCTTGTATTTATGTATGCGCACTGGCGTATGTGTGTTTATGCATGCATCGCGTGCGTGGGCTTAATCTGTTTAATACGGGTGTCCGCGCGTTTTCTTGTGACGTTCATTTGTGCGTTATGTCTATGCGTACGTTCGCTGGCGTATGTGTTCGTGTGTAGGTGTTTGTGTCTTTGCTTATGGTGGTGTGTTTATATATGTGTGTCTGTACGTGTGTATGTCTGTGATACGCGGAGATAAAGCCCGCTGTGACAGTGATTACTGACCCGGATACAGCAAAGGCCGCCCGTCGTCTTAATCATGGGCTACTGTCTTTTCTTTTTTTTTGCCTAGGAATCACCAGTTTAGCCACCGGTGCCCCGACTTGGCTTAACTCTGGACGCAGGTTTTTCCCCCATTAATCAGTGCCGTGGGTCGCGGAGCTCGGAAGACACAGGAGACAACGATTACCCGCGACGTGTCCGGAAATTAGCTTTCCCGTTCACTGGCGCCGATCACTAAGCCCATGGCAGCAATGCCGGTCGAGCATTTAATGGTGAATTAGAGAACGAACACGAAGAGACAGAGCAGCTCTGTAGCTCTGGCGACGTATCAAATTTGCACTAACAGAGGCTCCTATAATTGACTAGAGTTGTTGGTGGCATCACGGTGTTAATGTATGCATATTAATGACCGGAGGTCACGGCTTCAGACTGGCAACTTTCTCAGAGAACCGACAGCACATATGATATAATAATAAGTGTCGGGGCTTTACGCTCTAAAATCACGATATTTTTATTAGAGACGCCGTAGTGGAGGGCTCCGGAAGTTTCAACCGCCTGGGGTTCTTTAACGTGCATCTAAATCTAAGCACACAGGCCTCTAGCATTTTGCCTCCATCGAAAATGCGGCGGCCAAGGCCGGGATTCAATCACGCGAGCTTCGGTCGAAACCGCGAGAACCCGTATGTCGCAGAGGTGGAGTCTTTGGTTTAAAAAAAAAATGTATAATAGCGTTTTTCCTGTATTGTTCTGCAAAACACTTTCTGTTAAAAAACCAGAACTTCTGTTTAGTATAGCCTAAAGATACCTATAGCGGTAACACTGCCCAGGTGTATAAAAAGATTTTTCAAGATTTTGTGCACATAACACAGCGTAAGAGTTGCGAAACGTTAAATTACGTTTTGTTTTGATGCACACTTTAAACTCAGCTAATCTTGAAGCAACGCAGCATTTGTAGCTCCTGCATGATAAACATAATCTAACTCGCCAGTTATGCATTCCTGCACCTAACCC
Source organism: Rhipicephalus sanguineus (assembly GCF_013339695.2). NCBI lineage: Eukaryota > Metazoa > Arthropoda > Arachnida > Ixodida > Ixodidae > Rhipicephalus > Rhipicephalus sanguineus. The sequence continues at coordinate 36,102,644 of NC_051185.1, forward strand.
AACCGCGATATATATTAAGGTCAGATTTCACACTTACGTGGCAACTCATTCACGCTTATATTACGTTTAGGCGCTCGTTAGGCAATCTGTCTCGATATTAAAAAGCGCTTCCCGAAAGCATCGAAAACTGAGAATCGCGGAAGCGTGCAATTTAGATTGGGAACTGTTGCCTTTTTCGTACTCAGATTTCACGTCGCGATGGTCTACCTCATATTTCTAGACATTCAAACGAAAGAAACAATAAAAAAATTAAGGGACGCTACTTACAAAGTGTTACCTGAGCGCTTCGTGTAATTGCGAATCCTATGATGGAAAACTCTGTTCGCGTGAGCGCGAAAAAGAAAGAAAACAAAAATTTGCTGACGTCTTCGCTTTACTAGAAGGAATAATTAAAGACGATTACACGTACTTTCACGGAGTCGTTTTGATTCTGTATTCCCATGGTATCTAATTTCGAAAATCTATGCGGCGTTTTTTTTTTTTTCAAGAAGCATAAACCTTTTCCTCGCTTAGGCCGTTCGTAGAACATGTCGTTCTCGTGTTACTGATCTGTACCGTGAAGTAAACACTGAATATCGACAATCTAATCACATTTAATGCCTTCACATTTGCTTGTCAAGCACTTAAAGATCATAACCTTCTGAAATTTGTTAACAGCCAATATCGTGCGCGCTTCTCCTTCAATAGGTTTTTTTTTTTACTTGCCAAGGTTCAAACTAACTATGGTTTTCAAAGAGTTTTATTCAAACTTTGGAATACTTTGCCGTACCCCATTAAGCACGCTTTTTCTGCATCGTCATTCAAACATCAGCTCCGCAATTTCATGTTTAGCGTATAGAACGTTTATTGAATGTTCTTGAAACGCTACTTCAACTCTGTCGTTTTGATTATCGTTTGCTTTTTATTGTACAATACCTTAGCCCTATCATTTATGCTTTCGATTGTAATATTTTTATCAAAGTATTCTGAACCGTCCACGTTTTTCACTTTCCAGTTTGTATTCTGAATATCTCGTTGTTTCTTTCTTTTCTTTTTTTTCGCTGTTAAGCAGTATTGGTGTTGTTAATTTTAACATCATAACAAGGTGCCCCCCTACTCTGTTTACAATAGTGATATTTTTCCGTAATAAAGTATCTACACTTTTGCATCTGTACTAAATTATTATTATTGGCTCGAGCAACAAGTGACTCTCTTGTTTGTTCTCCAAGCATTTCCGGTTGAGCATTTACTTCGTGTTATTCGAATAATTAGAAAATTCTTGTAAAAATAAAACTGGTACAAAGCGACAGTTCTGGTTCAAGTTAAAGAGCTATTTTGTATACACGCGATATCGGAGCATAAGTTTACTTAAGATAAGGACCAATTAACTGTCAGGATAATTAATGAAAAGTAAATAAATTTGTTCATGCAAAGAGCAGACTCTTTCTTGGGAACAGGTGGGGATGGTTGTGGCAACCGCCGGATCAGATCACAACCAGGCGCTTTCTCTTCAAAAAAAAAAAGGGGGGGGGGGGGTACCATCATCGGCGAAACCACATGCCATGGAGTGGGGGCAGGATCAGTTGGCATTTATTAGGAATTAACACACGCGGTACATATGAAACTCAAAGAACAATTGCATTTACATGATCGGCTCGTATCCTCGGAGTATACATGCTTGAAACACACGGTACAAGTAAAAAAGGAAAGCTTGTATCATTAGAATAGACATCATGCTTACGTCATCTATTTCCGCCTTACTTCGGACGTCACCACATTACGCTGCCGCCAGGCGCTCACAACCTTGCACCTTTCCAGTGACTCAGGGCGACGGTGCAGCACCGCGGTGTGCGCAACGCTCAGCGCATTTACACTCCGCACCGCGCAGCCTTGTCACCTCCGTGGTTATTCCTGCGTGAACTAGCGTACCTGCCGACGCAGCACGTGGTGGTCACATGCGCGAAGGTACGTGTGATTAAATTAGAACAGGCACAGGTTCTCACTTGGGGTCACCGGGACGACCGCAACGAACCGTTCTGCAGCAGACCTCGGAGAATAGCGGGCGCTGAAGTCGCAAAGTCCTCGAGCTGATTAATTATGCAGAGGCGCGACCTAGGTCGGCAACCGCTGTATACTTGACGCCACTGGAGAGGCGCGGTGAAGCAGCCAAGCGTCAACGCAGCTGCGCGTGCACCGTCTCGTAATACGATCTCTCGGTTAATGCGCACGCCCGACAAAGAGAGAAACGTTGGAAGCTTCAGAAAGCTGAGTGGGCAAAGTAAGTTAGCCACGCGGGGTCAGTTAAAGTTGCGAAAGAGGCCCCTAAGAAGAAGGCGCCATTCTGGAAGTTAATCCCAGGGCATCGTTAGGGAGTATATGAGGAGCGAGTGCGACGTGATGAATATGCTGCGTAAGAAAAAGGGCACGTGACCTCATGGGCGTTAGCACTTGCGTTAGTAAGATCTTTAATATGCTGCGAGAAAGCCGTAAGTTGAGTTTAACAGGCAGACAACTAAACAAATAGAAACGTCTTGCGTCCCGGTCAAGAGCTTCCCAATATATTACTAGAGGTAGAGTGCACTAGATTAGAGTACACTCTACTAGAGTTAACTGTGGCTCTGCGATCGTTCAGCCACCATGGGACTGACGGGTAGTTAGTTAATATGCCTAGTCTTCGTGCTTGCGGCTTCGAACGCACTTGTGGCATTCTTTATTGTTGTGTTTCGCTTTTGTTTCGGATATAAAAAATATGACTCGTTGTGAACCACGTGAGCTGAGTTCAGTTGGTCGACGTGGTGAAGTGGCACTGCTGAACTTTTTGAATAGTTACTAGTTTTAGAAGTTAAAAAGACGCACGGAGCCGGAAGTACGATGTTAAGGCAAATCCAAATTTAGAAAAGCGCATTATCCACTCCTACAGAGGATAGGCAAAAGTTCCTGTAAAAATTAACGTCTGGTATTTCTTTGTACGCAGCTGTACGCGTTATCACGTTTTCATATAATCGCATACCTCGGAACGGCCAGAAAGCGTGCATCGTTTGTTGCGAAACAGTCAGGCGTGTGTTATCAGTCTAAACACGTTATCTTTTGGAATCAAGATGCCGACAGCGCCCTGAGCGAGCGTGCATCTTCGGTTAAACGAGCGTACATTTCAAAGCTGTCACTCGTGCGAACCAGGTCTGCATATCATTAGGCCGCGCATGCTCCTGGGCACACCACGTCAGAGCCCGCAACTGCCGCAAGGTGTCGCCCCGCACAGCAAGGCCGGCTGCTCGCGCGCGATACACAGACGTGGACGCGGCTGTACTGCATATCATTTCCATGCTGGCTGAAGCGTTATGCGTTACAGCTCGCATAGACATTAGAGTCTTTTAGCAAGTTACGGAAATACGGTACGCAAATACGGTAAGGCAGTACGGTAGCGTTCCTCCTTTCCCGCTGGTTGTGCTTTTGCCGCTCAACCACCGGGAAAGGAGGAGCGGTACCGTACTGCCTTACCGTATTGTGTACCGTATTTCCGTAACTTGCTAAAAGACTCTACTAGCGCCAGGTTTGCTTCTAGTGGTCTATTATGAAACTCTATGAGTCAAGGGAGAGGAAGAGCTACGAGGAACGGCGATGGTTGTTCCGACGATGGCGGCAGAACAGAGCAGTTTTCTCGAATTCTACTCATTTTTGTTAGGCAAATAACCATGGGGTCACGGGAAACTGGCGTTGTAATATGTGCGAAAAATTGCCTGCGTCGTAATGCTGTAAAATTCTGTCTTTCATAGTTGAAAACAGCGCGATACAACGAAGACAACAAAGACCAAACAGGACTAGCACTGTCCTGTATGGTCTTTCTTGTCTTCGATGTATCGCGCTGTTTTCTACTATAAATATGTTCCAACAAGCTCAAGTTCGCACGCCTTTAAAGCTGTCTTTCGTTGGAACTTTAACTAGCCTTCCGCTATGCGACTCCATGCGCGGTTTTGCTTATGTGCATGACATTGACAAGTGCATATTAATGAAAGAAATTTGAAAGTTGATGTTGCAAGATGATTACCAGGCACAATGGTAATGAAGACAAAAGCAATTACGATGATAACGACGGCAATAAAATGACGACGAGGAAGTAACGCTTACGGAAGCACGGTGATAACAACAGCGAGGGTAACAAGAACAGCGCTGTCAGTAACAAAAGCGATGACAATGAGGACATTGATGACTGACACCATTGAGTAGCACCAGCATAGTGGTAATCTATGTTCGTAATGTCTCGGTCCATCGAACGCAGGCCCTCGACATCTTTATAAATGCGCAGAAGTCGATAACGTTCAGGTCGCGTCTTTTTAACATTGGAACACTACCCGCCGCACTGAAAATGATAAGCTGACGTCACAGGGCCCGCCATGTTGGAGTACAAGTTAGTTACGAAGCTGCGTCCACGACATCACGTGCAACGTATCAATAGAACATTACCTATTTCGTGGGTCTTATCTATTTGCTTATGTGACATTGTTTCACGCAGCGAGTGTCTGGGATGGTCAGGCTAAAGGCACAACACTGTCAGGCTGACCAAGGCATTGAGAGGCCACGAAAGTGTTGCGAAAATTTCAAAGATAAAAGAACTACACTTTTATCAACGTTTGATCTAGCTCGATTCGTTTTGCGAAAGCTCAGTCCGATCGTATTTCGATCACCACATGCACCTCTTACGTCTTAGCACTCCGTTTTAGGACAGGAGCTAGTCACGTGTGCCTCAAGGATAAATGGTTTAATTGCTGACGCGACATCTTAGCAACTACTAGGTTTTCTACTGCTCGCTATGCTGTAGAAACCCCATAGAAAGTCTTAGACATCCTTGAAAACATATAAGCACTCGTTGCGTATTGTTTTGTTCGCCACAGTATCACATTAGTGGGCCTATTTACAATTCAGAGCCGGGAGCCTATAGGAATGCGTAGGGTTCCCCGTAAAGGAGGGAGGGGGGCTAAGTGTCACAGCAGCCCCTCCCCTAAGGCCCTTTACCCTAATGGTCGTGTCCGAAAAAAAATCCGAGCTTCGCAGTGGATACGAAAAATTAAAACGAAGTGGCGACTTCGTTTTCAAAACGGCCGGCCTTTGGTCCCCGGATTTCCGGGGTAAAGGTTAGAGGTAACAGTCCGTGGAATACAACATCAGTGATCCTTGGCCGCCATCCTTAATAAGCTGCATCATTATAACCGTGAGCATTAAAATGCTCGGACCAGTCCGACTGAGTTAAAGGACCCCTGACACCAAAATTGAAACATTAAAACGTTTGTGTTGTTTGATTGTCCCGTATACGTGGGCACTTCTGCCCGATAATTAGTGCCAGACGTTGCCTTTAAGTTATTTTAACTTGGTTTTAAGGTAAGCGTGAGTGCTCATCTGAGTTGGCATCAAATCGCAACATCACCACGGGTATGGCGTAGACCGAGACCCCTTGTGACGTTCCACGAGTAAAGCGAGTATTGTCGACGTCGGAGAAGATTTGCGGGACGCGCACAATACCACGACTAGCACCCGGCAAGGACTGTTGTTCGCCACCCATCTCGATCCGTTGTCGGGCTGCTCTCAACGTAGTTCTGGCTGCCTCGGAATTTTTTGTGGGGTAGCACGCGCTTACCGAAGCACCCGCATCGTTTCATTCTTTACCGCGCGCGGAGCCCCGATTTGAAAACGGCGCTTTCGACGAACCAAAGCTTGTGTGCAGGTGATCGTAGGCGGGGGGGGGGGGGCAGTGATTATTAATAATAAAAAACAGGAAGTGATGAAAAAATGAGAGCCCCGCAATTGTCTATCTCTGGGATGACACCTCAGCAGTAGCTCTCAGGGAGAAGGGATGAAGAGGATTAAAAGAGTAATAGGAAAGAGTAGAAGTGGGGGATCCGGTCAGCGGAGTTCATGGACGAGGCACGATGAGCAGGCGCACGAGGACATCACAGAAAGGCGGGCCTTATCGTGAGAGGTGCTCGGCTTGGCTGACGTGGGAACCGTCACGCCACGACGATCGGCCAGAGGCACGGACATCACAGAGAGTCGAAACTCAATCCGAGAGAGGTGCAGGCGTAGCGGACGACGCAACCGTTCGTAGCGGCACGACGATCGGCGAGAGGCGGAGAAGACTCGGCATCGCGGATGACGCAACCACCACGCATGAAATCCACAGAGCGAATCCCCTCGTAGGCGCTCTCCCCGATGTGGGGTGCTAGTTTCTTATGGTATTCAGGCGGGCGTTTCGAAGTGACGCAAAATCGTTCTCAAATAACAACGCTAGCATTAACTGTACGATGCGCTAGATCATTTACGATTCAGTTTCGTGATTGTCAGACACAGAGCTACAAATTAGAGTAAAAAAGTCACAAACAAAACTTTCGCTGTCAGCGTTCCTATAATTATGGGGCTGACTTGGCGCCCCCTTAGATGATTAGGATTGTGCGCACGCCTACGCATTAACGGTCTCGGCTAGCTCCTACGGAAGTCTTTAGAGTACCAACTAACTTTGGTTTAAAAAAATACGTGTTCAGACACTTACCTTTCACTTCCACGACGCAAAGTAGCGCCGCAAGCATCTGAAGAAGCCGGAAAGACCACGGTGCTTGCGAAGGCATGTCGGTTAATAATCCTTCGTCTTCACCAAGCACACTATATTCATGTTTCGACCACAGCAACAGTCGAAAGGCACTGCGACGACCACTGTCCAGTCTCCGTCAAATTAACATATAACACTGCACTTCACAACAGGCGAACGTGAGGTATGTACCGTTGTGCGTCCCTACGTGATCGAGCAGATGCTGTTCTTTTGAGGCATGCGCAGACGGTTAGCGTGCGCGCATGCCGCGGTATTGATTTCAATATCTTCCAGACTTCCTTAAAGTTCAGCGACTTGTACGATCTGGCTGTTGACGCTGTGATAATAAAGGTTACTTCGATTGCGACCACAGCAGCCTTACCGTAATTTCCCACGTTGAGGCGATACCATTTCACCATACAAAATAGTTACGCAGCTTGGAAACCCAACGGTACTCTAGCGGTGAACACAAGCGTCGCGAAGATGGGAGGAAATTGTGGGGTCAGGTGAGTAGCGGCTGTGTTGCCGAGTCAACGGGCTTCATTGGAACTGCAGCAGAATCGCGATGCATGAAACACCACAACAGTAGCGAAAAAAAAAAAAAACGCTGGAAAGATAACTCTAGTGTCAACGATACAGAGAATCCATGCTTTGGGCTGCACTCCTGATGAGAAATCCACGCGCTGCCTCGAAATTTCGCTGAAGCAGACGAATGCTATTCGTAGAGTGCGCGCAACAGAGGGAATACATAAAAAAAACGTGACTAATGCAGAAGTCCTTTGATGTCACACCTGTAGCTACGAGAAAGAGCGTTCTTTGTAAACTCTAGACAGTATATACTACAGTTGATACACAACGATGCACATCCGACATTACAACTCTTTCAAGATACCGGAAGCACGTGAGCACCTTTCGTAAACAGCGCGCACCAGGCGACAAACAGTTCAAACAATGGTGCACAAGTCCTCTGACGTCACGACTTTTGACACCATCGGAAGCACGCGGACAGCCTTCACACGGAGGGCGTATCAGACGACAAACAGTTCAAACAATGATGCCGAAGTCCTTTGACGTCACGACTTTTGACTCTTCCTAAAGCGCACGAACACCATTTGTAGAGACTGCGTATGAGACGACACACAGTTCAAACACAATGATCCAGAAGTCCTGTGACGTCACGACTTTTGACAGCACCAGAAGCTCAAAACGCCTTTCGTAGAGAGCACGTATCACGCAACAAACAGTTTAAAAACATTGATGCAGAAATGATCTGACGTCACGACTTTTGACACTGCCGGAAGCACACGAACACCCTTTGTAGGGTGCGTATCAGATGACAAACAGTTCAAGTAGTGATGCAGAAATCTTCTGATGGTGCACCATCAGAAGCTACGCTGAGTAAGACTACAGACTGTAGTAAGACGAATGTTCATCGCAGATTGCGGGCAGCAGACGAGGCCCTTCAAACACGACCGGCGCATTCGTTTCCCGCTCGCTCCCGGACACCGCGAGACAAGAAGCGGGAGCCGAAGGAATAGTGGGGAAGGAGCGAAAGAGAGAGAGAGGAGAGAGAAGGAAGGAGGAAGGGAAGCAGACAGAAAGAGCGGAACTGCGCACGCGCGGTTGGGGCTGAAAGCCGACCGGCGAGTGACGAGCGTAGCGGCTGACCGGAAGAGAAATAACGTTGGTCAAGGCGCAACATTTAGAAAAGCGTGCATAGTGACGTCGCACAGATCTCTTGCATCGCTCGCGCTGCAGAGAAGCATGGGCGTTGATCTTTATTTTATCAGTGCTTTACCATTGTTTAAACATTAGCTTTCGTAAAAGAATTCACTATACGTCGTTCTGTATTCCGGACTATCGCATTATTAAAGAAAGAGAGAGAGAATGTGAAATGCGACGTACTTGCTCATTTAGAAGAGTCCAAACTTTCAACGATATTGCGCAACGACGCTCTACTTTTTTTCTGTACGTGGCGTATATACGCATTACACAGTACTGGCTAGGCATTGGATATAATAAGAGACACTAGGTGATGCCTCCATGAAAAGAATTGATATTTACGAAAAGCAAGTATAAAATAAAATAAGTTAACGACAGAAAGGTAGCCCGGGCAATAATTCATATTCAGGACCGAAAAGAATTGCGCGGGAAGCGAACCGAGTGAAATGTCGAGTGCTTTTTTTTTATATTGAACAGCCGTTTGCGAAATTGCTATCCCGTTGCCCGATACACAACCGATGTTGACATCTCAGTTTTTATCATCATGTTTTGCGTTAAAAGCGCGAATGAGGCATCAAGCAAAAATTCGTGGATTATGCGCATATACAAAACTCCGCAGAGAGCACGAATGAGTTTTGTATAGTCGAGAAGGCCCCTTCTCGGATGTTTGATTGTTCCATAGTGCTTTGCGATCCAGCCCAAAGCAAAAAAAAATCTAAGTCACTTTCACCCAAAGTGAAAGTCGTACCAACTTCGGAGCAGTGATTCGCCTGTGTTTATCTACTATTTTCGGTTCTTTCGTGCGATTATCTATTTTCTATGCTTTTTTTGTTCTTTTCTCGTGAATATCAGATTTTGTTTTGCGATTAACTATTTTGAGTTTTATGGTCTCCTTTCTGCCGTTTGCTGCTCCGAGAGCAGTGTGTCCGACTCCCGGTGCTGGCGCAGGCGGGTTGTCCCGGCCAGTCTTGCCTATGCTTCTCTCTTCCGTAGATCTGTGTCCGACTGCCGACGCTGGCGTTTCGCTCGCTCGGCTGGCTCGGACAGACGAATTAGCGCTTCGGCGACGCTGGCGTTCACGGGCAAGCAAGCGCTGGCGTTCCAAACGTGTAGCCGGCTCGGCTTATGTGTATGAAACGGAGACCTGCGTACCGCAACGCTAGCCCCGAGACGGCGACAGGTCGGTCCCTTGAATTGCTCCGCATGCTACCTTACGCATTAATCCAAGACAGCTTGAAGGCGCAAAGCCAGTTTCTCTGTCTTCTAATCGACTGTAATGATACAGGCGATTGTAATTGTAATAAGTCGTAGTAATAACAATAAGTCGTAATAAGTCGATCGGATTGTAAGAAGTCGATTGCAATGATGCAGTCAGAATTAACCTTTTCAGACGCCACCTATGAAGAACCGTCCTTAAATGTGTCATTTTTACGCAACAGAATCAACACACTCGATATTCCATCCAACAAAAACCATGTCACAATACGCTGAATCGTTTGTCTTGCAGTAATTTATCTTAATTAAATCGTAACTAATTATCTATTCATCCAGAAGACATTTATGCCGTTTTCTTTTTCAAAAATAGAATCAAATCTAAAAATGTAGTGCACATTTGTGTTTAGTTCTGTTCATTTCGAGCAAACAAAAATTATACTTTAAACGCGGCTGGCGGAAAGCGGCACGTCTAATGGGCGAGTGCTTTCAGCAATGTGATCATATACAACAGTACACTGCAAAATGAAGTTAAGTGAAGACACATCTCTTAGGCAGGAGGTCCAATTCATCCAGATCACAATGTATCATGCCCTTTCTTAGTCACTAGTCGACACAACTAGCAAATAGAAGTGGTGTACACATTTGTGCACAAAGCATCTCAAAGCTTTAAGGCACTCAAGAAAAAAAAAGAAAAGAAACGTCCGATTAGCCGCGTACAGGTCCTGACGGCAGTCACCAAAGGGAAGTGTAGGACGATTTCAAAAAACAAAATTTTATCGCCTGCTAAAGTTTGGAACACAAGGTGAGAAGAACATTCATATTCATGAACGTAAATGGGAGTTAAAATACCAGTGTGCGAAAAAATGAAGGTTTCATAGCTTTAAGAGGCATGTGAGACTGGTCCTTTATGTGAAGTGCAAATAAATTGCTGGTTTATAATTAGTGGAGAAATGCGCTACAATAAGCATGGGACCGAAAAGTAGTTGACGCGCGCAGAATCAATTCGGGGCGCACTGACAGGGCCGCCATTATTCGGGCTTTATGATAATCATGAACGCCAGGTGCCCTTCGTTGTTGTAGTTTTCCTTCCAATTTGGCGTGTGGTACATCAGTGGGTTCATGCTGCCACTCTCGCCGCATCTGATCAAGTCGACAAAGCCATCCGAGCTCACAATCGCCACCCTAGCCACCTCTGGAAAGTTCTTGCGTATTCCGTGCTCGTAATTCCACTTGAAGATCACGTCGAGTTTGGATGGCGAACTCTCCAGCGCAGACTCCACGCTGACGCGCACTTCGAAAAAGTCGTTCCGCTCGTACAACCGACACGAAGCGCTAACGAGGTCTGAAGTGTTGACGTAGTCGATGTACGTCACACACAGGTGGTAAAATACTTCGTCCCCCTTTGCTGGAACACCCCACGCCAGTGCCGTCAAGCCGACTAGCCTCATCCGACGCTCTCGGGACCCGGGATAGGCTAATAGTAGGTCTGCAATCCCTGGTTAACACGCCTCCGATGCCTTCCACAAGATGTAGTGTCGAGCTGGCACTGCTTTGCAGCTTGCTTGACATTCTTCTCATCTGCTAGTACAGCCGCATCAGTTCACCAGCGCTGGCTTCTGCACTAGGCACTGTAGACGTGTTCCCGCCTTCCGAAGAAGTGCGCGCTCGCTCTTGCACCCGCCGCCCATCCTCGATCCTCTCCAAGAATTTGCTGATAGTCTCCAGGCTACTCATTAATCCGGAATTGAACTCTTGGAGCTGGTCCACCGCGATCCTGATTTCCTCGGCCAGTTCTTTCATCTTGCTCGAAAGGGCCGACACCACCTCGTAGCCCTCTTCCGGTCGCGCCTCGGCAGGTGGGGGGGTCACACCTACTTCGTCGATGATGTCGGGAGTGCATTTGCATCCTCTAACATAGTGCGCCGATAGCTTAGCATGGGGTACGTTCTCGCCGCACCGTTCGCAGGGGAAACGCGTGAAAGGTGCATTCCTTCTCGAAGTGTTGAAGGACCTTAACCAGCGGTCCCATGAAGCTGCAGCCGTGTTGTTCGTTCCAGCAGTATGCCTTGAAAGATACAGAAAAAAGGCGGATAGGTAAAAGCTTGTTAACAACGTATATTTGTGGCATTATCGTTTAATCAATCTTCAAGAAAGTCGCGGTTTCTAAAAAAATGACGTATTTCGTTTTACACATGAAAGAGAAAACTGACACCGGTGGCCCGGCTAATGAGGCATTTTCATCTACATGGTTTTCAGGTAAAAACAGTCAAGGAAAGACCTACGGCGTGTTGCTTGTAGAGTTATCAATCTCATATAGCTGCGCGTAAGGGTCGAAGCAAGATAATGGGACAAACATATAAACGGCACTTCACTGCAATCAGGCTAGCGCAGCGAAATCAAGAGAAAGACGTACAGTTGTGAGGGAATGTTTTATCACTCAAAGCTGACTCAGCGCAGAAGCGCTAATGGCAGTTAACGTAGCCGAACTGAATAAATAGTACAGGCAATCGAATTGGGGAAGATAATGCGGATACTGAACAACGGTCGACTGATGCAATGATCTGTTAGGGCTGAGTAGCAGGTAAAGCGTTTCGCCTGCAGAGTTCGCGGAGGTGGTTTCGATTCCCGCCAACAGTGATCGCGATTATACGGAGCAAAAATGAAAGATCAACCACGTGCTCAGTGTTCTGTGCGTTCTATAAAAAATTGTGAAACTTGCAATAAGTCGCGCAATGCTTGAAACAGCGAAACTGGACATGTATGAAGTCTAATCTAGTTGCTTCTAGGTTGTTGCTTGGCTTTAGCTAGGCGATGGCTTTGTTGTTCTAGGTTGCTGCTAGGCTTTAGCTAGGTGAAGCTAGGTTGTTTCTAGGTTGCTTCTCAGCGCAGAGAGTTTCGAGTTAAACCACAGACAGTGACAGAAACGACACGGATGTCAAGCCCTCCCGAGACAGAAACTCGCGCTGAACCGAACGTCCGCACCTCCCATAGACGGGCACGTCGTCGTTTCGCGTGGCAAATTTCCTGGCGGCAAAAATTGTGTTCAGTATCCGTTTAAAAGCGTATGAACTGAGCTTCTTGCTATATAATCATAGCAGAATACATCGCAATACAAAGAAGACTAGAAAGACCAAACAGGACCAGCGCTGGCTACCAACCGGTGGGTGTCTTTTTGGTGTACAAATACATATGCATTCTGCAAAGGGAATGCTTCGGGAATGCTTCCATCGCTTCGGGGTCTTCTCGCAGCCGCCGTTGCCTTCCCCGTTCGCTAGTATTCTCTCGCATGTACCGCTAAACCACTCGGTACAGATGCTTGAGCGAAGCCAAAAGGTGCGGCCACGGTGTTTACTGCCAGGTTAATTCAGACGGTTTATTAAAGCTTTTCGCAATCACTGGTTACGTCTGTCTAGAAATCATGTTTGCCGCCCGGCTGTCGCCTTCTCGAGTTTTAGTGGACCAGTGGTGAGTATTGGGATTTGCCCAATTTCTGTGGCACATATCCGTTCATGATGATGATAGTTTTTTGTACACATCTGTACACACCAAAGTTTTTACGGCCGGCTCCTAAACAGCGTCGCTGTTAGAAAATGAATCCGTAGTCACCACTGGTGACAACGGCGTAGTCGTATCGTTGCTTTGGTATGAAATATCATAGCTGCTTCTTCTTTATTTTGGAAATGCAGACAGTCAACTGCGCCGCGTAGTTATCTCAGTGGCGGTCGTGCCTGCAAAGCAAGAAACGGCTGCCTGATGCTAAAACAGCAGAAACTTTAAGCCGAACGTTGCTTGCCGTCCCTTTCGAGGAAGCAGCCTTTCCGGCGAAAGTGACGGTACATGCTTCATCAGCCAAAGCGGAGCGCGCAATGCTTCACTTGAATGCTAGGTCATGCGAAATAAGAGAAGACGAAGAATTCTGATTCGTGGGCGAGTTGCGATTGAGAAATGGCGGGGTTTGCGGTTTCGAAGACCGGCACTAAGACGCGTTCGCGCTTCCTTTCTCAATTATATTTTAAGCGATACTGAAAAAGAAACTGGAAAAACTGCTGAAAACATCGAAATTCTACTAGGAAGGCGCGACTGTTTCCCATAAACAGAGTTTATTTCACGTAGTTTTGAACAGTTGGATGTATGTTTGGTGGATTGTCAGGGTGCGGCGGCTGCACGCGAGGCGCTTTTACAATCCCGACAATCCCGACCAACTCCAGCCGGCGACTGCAGCGCCGCGGCGCGGTCACGGCGTGAACTATTACGAGCGCGCGAAGCTAGGGGCTTTTTCTGACGACCGCGCGCGGCCTAGGTGTCCTAGGCACCAAAATGCGCGAACGTCCCTAGCCGTTTTAGTCCCTAGAGTGCCCCTCCCCATGGTTGCAGCAGGTAGGTGTTGTGTGGAAGAGAAAGCCTCGGATATCAACATTCCTTTCTCCGTGGAACATACGAACGTCGGAAAAGAGCTCGGTTAAGGTGGCTAGAATGGGGAGGTGTGCTGAGCGCCGCGCGTTTCCCTTGCCAGAGAGGGTCCCTCTGCGCGCCGATGCCGCCAGGGGCGCTGCTGCAGGGGGCGCGGGTACAGCCGCCGCTGTCGCAGATTGCCCGTTGGAAGGCTACCACAAGGAAACGCGGCGTGACTTTTTTTTCTTTTCACCATTTACGCGTTATTTATTGTACACGAGTCATGCATTAGTGAGCTGTGGTGAAAATGCCCTATAAAACGAAGAGAACTGAACGCTGGTGCTTCGTTCCTGGCTGCTACGAAAACTCTGAAACCAAAGAACTGAATTGCGAAGAAATACGATAATGATGAACAAATGTATGTTCGCCTTATCCCGGTATGGGGCGCCGTTTTCTTGTTGTTCTTTTTCTCTGGCGACGCAGCTTAAAAAATGAAACCTCTAATACTATTAGACAGGAATGATTCGCGCTTGTGCCTTGGACTTCTAATGTTCGTTGCAAACAACGTGTTAGATATGGATAGCGCGATTACCATGGTCTGTAATTAGATTAGAGACACCAACAATTAAAACGTACATTTTTAAAGATATACAGTTCGCGTAAGAGACAATCATTATATGTTTTCATTTAAAAACCTAGTTTATTCTTTGAAGCACATTGCATGGTCGTGAGTGAACACCCCTCAGATTATATTCACATTAGCGCTGCTAGAACTACTCAATGTAAAAATATAACATATTGGCTCTTCAAGTAAGCTCAGTTCGATCCTTCGCACACAATGTCGTGATATTTTTTTTCTCCTAATGCTAAACAAATGCCATTTCTGTAATTAAATTACCAGTACACAATTACCTTGCTCACATGAGAATTAGCAATACAACTCATTATGTCAATAAACAAACCGCGACTTATGCATCGGTAGAGGGTAAGGTTAGGACAACGTCACTAGACTAGGTTGCTAACCTAGTCTAGTAACGTTGGGTTAGGCATCATCTCTCGCTCTTTCAGTGGTCTTTTTAAATTCGACTTCCCAATCGTACACCTAAGGCGCTTAGCCGTGCTCCCTATTGGGTTGCAGAAATTAGCGCTTTTTTTTCTGTCTTCCTCTTATCATCGTATATATACACCTATATTAATTCCAGAAATACTGGCTGTTGTTTTAGCAAGCTCCCGTCAAATGAATAAACACCAGTTATAGTTAAAGATTATCTTTCGGTATGTTCAGCACTTCCTATATACGGCAGCGAATTCAACACCCCTGAGCATGTTTCGTTATCTAATACCTGCAACTTACAAAAAATTTGGTTGCTGAGGGTACTGGGCCACCGCGGATTGTATCTAAATGAAATGGTGGATTCATGAGCCTCAGTATCTCTATGTGGAGCTCTGATTCCTAATTTACCAGATACGGCTTATGCGACAGCTTTAAGGTATAGAAATGCTTGTTTGCAAAGCGACACTGGCAAATTATCACTGGATAAATTTAAGAACTTCGTACATGTAAGGTATTGCTGGAATAAACAGCGGTGTGCATCGTGACAATTAGAAGTTTCTTACAGCAGATTACGCGGTCAAATTCCACGCGTGAATTTTTATTTATATAATGCTGGTCTCACGGCGTCCCCGGCCGTTGTGCAAATTTTGCAATCAATTGAAACAACGGACCACTTCCTTTTATTCTGTCGCCGATATTACAATTAGAAAAAATGTACCTCGTAGCTCCACTTCAGAAGATATGATTAACAATAAGTTACTGTTTTATATTCAGAGGGATGTCTGTTATGCTGTATTCGGTTATATAAATATGACGAAAAGATTCCTGAGATTGGTTTATTTTTCTTTCCCTTTCTTTGTTGCAAATCCATTTTGTCTAGATCGATCTTTTGCATTACTTCAGATCCAGATATTTACTACCGCGAGGGTTATCTTTTTCATAAATTCCATCTGACAGTATGACCGCTTGCTCATTTATCATTTTCATTTACTCGATGTTTACTTTTAATCTAACTTTCAAGTTACCCTTGGCTTCACATGTTTTTTTAAATATCCATGTTGTGTGTAACGAATTTTTTTCTTTCAAGGAAGTAACACCAATCGACATTTGCTGGTTGGTGCGCACCGCATGTTACTCCGATATATTCTTTCTCGCATGCATTCCTTCACGAAAATCAGTAAAGAAGGGGAGGAAGATGAGAAGCGTACGAACGTGAGCTTGTTGGTACACATTCATAGTAAAAAACAGCGCGAAAACTACAAGGGCGAGACAGCGCTAGTCCTGTTTCATCTGTCTCGTCTTCGTAGTTTTCGCGCTGTTTTTTACTAGGAGCGGAAGATGTTACAGTGTGCCCTTTTTTACTGCACCCGATGAAAGAGAAAAGGAAAAAGACGATTAACGCAGCAAACTGTTGCAAGCTAATAGCGCGAGACAGGTTTGCCGTACATGAGCGGCGCTACGCGGCACGTCGTCTGCTCGACTCCCCGCGCCTCTGCGTACAGCGCCCCTTGCGGCATCGGCGCGATTTGGGGACCGGTTTTCGCGGCCGCTTTTCACACCTCCCCATTCTAGCCACCCTAGCTCGGTCGCTGTCGGGCCCGTCATCATTCGAGGTTGTTGCGTGTGAGGAGGTGTTTGCCATTTGTTACGCGTCCATCTGCCATGCACACGAGCATGCGGTCATTTCGATGGCAAAGCCGGTATCAACGCGATGTGTGCTTCTTGTTTTGTGAACTCTCATTGCTATGAGATAACCAGCCGGTGTCGTTATGCCCTGTATTGAGGCTTCTTTTCGCAACGTGGAAATGACTGCAAACGGCAAGCGACTGCATCGGCAGCTTCCAGTTGTTTACGGACGAGTACGTACTGTACATACACATGCCAATTATGTAAGTAAATAATGTTAAGAGTGTTCTGCGGCAAACACGATCCGCAATCGTTTCCTTACCGTTCAGCAGGCTGTAGTGTGGCAACAGGCTGTAGCCGCAGAGGGTTATTGCGTCGCTGCTTCCAATAATTTGTGCTTGGTCGCTTAATTTCGCCTGGAAAGCCAGTGCGAATGCATTGTGCGCTGTTTTGTTGAACTCCCGTCATAAAAGCAAACTGGTCTGTGCCTTGATCACCGTGTAGATTCTTGTTTCATCGTTTTCTCTTTCCCAGTTAACAGCAAGACACGCGCGCAATGTTCAACTTGCCAAGACTTCTAGAACGAGACAGTTCCCTGTGTACGCATTTCCCGAGTCGTGTTC
This sequence comes from Rhipicephalus sanguineus, assembly GCF_013339695.2. Taxonomy (NCBI): domain Eukaryota; kingdom Metazoa; phylum Arthropoda; class Arachnida; order Ixodida; family Ixodidae; genus Rhipicephalus; species Rhipicephalus sanguineus. The sequence continues at coordinate 36,119,829 of NC_051185.1, forward strand.
GCGTTATGGTGCCCGCGGTAGTCTACTCGCTTCCCTCTTTCTTGTGGTATTTATTATAGCATATTCCAAAGCATAAAACTTGGATGAAGAAATGAGTTATTTTGTAACGTTGCTCCTATTTCTGATACACTGTTAGCTCGCCGAGATACAACTGCAGACTTAGCGGAAATATTGAGATAAACCTGCACAGTACTAGCTTTGAATTGTGTACGTAGGAAAGGCAACAAAAGATGAAAGAAGCCCAGGAGGTTCAACTTATCACATTATTACATGTCTTTAGGGTGAGTGAACAAGTGATGCTCCAGGGTCTTTCAGGGCTATTGGATGAGATATTAGCTGCTTTTTAAGCACTCCTCTCGCAGACGCACAGGAAAGTGCATGTCAGGTGGCCATGTAATATAATACACAAGAAAAGCTTTTGGGAATGCCATAGTACACCATATTTCATCTAATGTCACTTCCTGTATCAAATATGTTTGTTTGCAACAGCCATATTATTCAGACTGACTGCATTTTCTTTATCAAGTAGCCATATTCTGAGATGTGTACTTCAGTATGCCAGCTATACTGCATTGAATTTGCTTTCAGACGGTGAGAAAATCATTTCCTAGGTGGCTTAATTGTCATATTTCACTGAACTCACCCTTTTTCCTTAACCATTAAATAAGCTAAGCCACGACAGTTTTGTATTGTGGCACTGCCTGGTGCTGTATGCGGGCGTATTGTTGATGCACTTTTATATCGCAACTGCATGACTCATGTTCAAGTGACAGGGTAAATGTAGTGGGTGAGGTGCCAAATTTCAATGAATGCTACGTTCTGGTGCGGTAATAATTCGCTCTGTGAGACTTGATAACTTTCCACAAGGCATGTGGCAAAATGGTCTGCAATGCACTTACTTTGCAGGCAACTGAACTTGTCCATTTATTGATATACTAGTTGTAGGAACACTGACTCTATGCATAGACATGTAACCATTGAAACACACAATGGTGTCCAAGTGTGTTAAAACATTCACTTCTCAATGCTACTAATGAACACAGGCTTGAATAAATGGCACACAGTGCAGCAGGTCCTGGAAGTACATACAGGTATACACAGAAAGCATATTTAATTACCAAAGTAATTCATAAAGCAAGAGTGCATATAGGAGTGCTATTATGTTTGTACAACTTTATCTGCGTCCAAGAGATCCCTGTGACAATGGACAACATTCTGTTAGAATCACTATACTAACACATGGTTTAAAATTTCAGGCACACTGCATTTAGATAAAAAAAAATCAAACAAATCTTATTTATCTATCGCTCATTCAACACAATTGTTTCTTTGCAACACCTGTCATACAGAGTGGTGCTACATGGAAACTGTACATGCAATTACGTAGTGGGTGGCAAATGCATAGCAACTCTCTCAGATGAGTTGGTGCTTTGTACTCGTGCAGCAACTACCAACTTCACCTACCCCTGTACAGTAGGTGAAGTTTCATCTGTTTTTAGCTCACAAGTACTTGGGTTGCATTTTACCCATGAACTTCGAGAACGTTCGGTTTTACGGTTTTTAGACATTAACATATATAAAGGACATGCTTGCTGGGGCTACTACCCGAGGGCTAAGAAGGGATTGCTTCCCTTTGATTCAGCACATTTTAAGACAAATAAGAGAGCTACAACTTTGATGTGCCTGGAATCTGCTCTAAAAAAATCGTGCCCACATCAAATGGTGCCCAATCTTGAGAACCACATATGCAGTCTTTCGGCTGCAGGGTTCCCCAACTCAGTCTTGACTGCTCTTCCTGAAACCCTCCGCTAAAAATTGAAACGTGGAACAGGATGCGCAACTGCGAAGGATCTTCGGAAGACCCTTGGGCCAGAGGTTGTACAATACGTTCATATAGTTTCCCACTATCTTAAGAAGATGGGAAGTAGGCACGGTGTCACAATTTGTTTGTCTACTCCCAATAAGGTGGGAAAGCTGTGGCCATGCATTTGCAACACCAGTAAATGTGGATGCAGGAAGAACCACAAAACGCTGTTGGTCAAGCGTTCCACAGGAGTGGAGTATTGCATTCCCATGTCATGTGGGATGTTCTACGTTGGCGGAACTGGGCGCTTTGTCAATCACCATTTGGGGGAACACTCATAAAAATTGCAAAAGGTAGGATTACAAGTGCACACATTTAGTTGCTCATGTCAGCAAAATGTGTGGCCCGGTTTAAAGGGACGACGGTTTGCGATAGGAGTGAAGGCAGCACTGCACGTATCAGTTCAGAAGCCTATCATATTAAGACATTTGATAAGTGCATTAGCACCATCTCTTGCCCTCTTTAATGCTGAGTTTCATCTTCTGGATGCGGCTGTTACATCTTGGATCTCAAAGGAAAATAAATATCATGTTTTTGTGTGTTAAACCTTGTTTTGCATCCCTCTTCTTTTTCCCATGCTTCACTCTGGCATATATAAGGTGTGTCATTCTGCCATCAAAGGGGCCCTGCAACACAAATTAAGCGTGTAGTTTTCATTGCTTCTTCTCAAACTATAGAATGCACTGATTTCGATCCTTCTTTTTGCATTCACCTCAGTATTCAGCATTACACGCGCTACAGCGCTGCAGTTTGCAGATGAAAAGGCGTTCCAGGGCCCCTTTTTTCCAGTTGTAGGTCAGTGCTAGTGTGTCCGTGTCGTCTCTAGTGCAATGGTTCTCAGCCATGGATGATCTAGGAACGCCTTGCAGTGAGAGACAAAGGGTCAGAGTAATAAATTAACACAACATGCAGCTGAAACAGGTGGCTTTTATTTCTCCCTGGCAAAGCATGGTCAGAGTAATGTGCCACGCCGATTCGATGTCAACAGCTTGTTAACAAGCTGTGTTGTCTGCAGCCACCTTCAACCTCTTTTTTAACAATGTTTGTTCTTCAAATATTGAAAGCTAGAGAAAGTGTGCTCGCGCACATATGCCGAAGACAACTGCAACAGAAGCTTTGAAGCCATCTGATAGAGAAGTGGAATTATAGGTTAGCTTTGCCGCAGTGCAGAAGTTTTACGCGGCGAAGCATACCACAAATGAAAAGGGGCCGCTGTCGCAGGGAATAGTCAGCCTCCAAAAAGTTTCTTTTTTGATGAGTGTCACGGACCCGTTGGGGTTCGTGGACAACCAGTTCAGAACCACTGCCCTAGTGGGTGTGTTCGCGCGGTTACTCGTCAACAATGAACCAACCTGCCCAAAAGGAAGTATTGACGATGTCTCGTTCTGTCTTGGTAATTTGAACATTGCGCGCGTTCTTGCTGTTAAATGGGAAAGAGAAAACGATGAAAACAAGAATCTACACGGTGATCAAGGCACAGACCAGTTTGCTTTTAATGACGGGAGTTCAACAAAACAGCGCACAATGCATTCGCACTGGCTTTCCAGGTGAAATTAACCGACCAAGCACAAATGATTGGAAGCAGCGAGGCAATAACCCGTCTGCGGCTACAGCCTGTTGCCACACTACAGCCTGCTGAACGGCAAGGAAACGATTGCGGATCGTGTTTGCCGCAGAACACTCTAACATATTTTACTTGCATAATTGGCATGTATGTACAGTACGTACTCTTCCGTAAACAACTGGAATCTGCCGATGCAGTCGCTTGCCGTTTGCAGTCGTTTACACGTTGCATAACGACACCGGCTGGTTATCTCATAGCAATGAGAGTTCACTAAACAAGAAGCACACATCGCGTTGATACCGCGGCTTTGCCATCGAAATGACCGCATGCTCGTGTGCATGGCAGATGGACGCGTAACAAATGGCAAACACCTCCTCACACGCAACAACATCGAATGATGACGGGCCCGACAGCGACCGAGCTCTTTTCCGACGTTCGTATGTTCCACGGAGAGGCTTTCCGTGGAGGCACTGGAGGAGCGGCACTCTAGGGACTAAAACGGCTAGGGACGTTCGCGCATTGTGGTGCCTAGGCCACCTAGGCTGCCGCGCGGTCGTCAGAAAAAGCACCTAGCTTCGCGCGCTCGTAATAGTTCACGCCGTGACAGCGCCGCGGCGCTGCAGTCGCCGGCTGGAGTTGGTCGGGATTGTAAAAGTACGGTCCCTGGAATATACTGGGGGAATATACTAGAATATACAGTATATTCTAGGGACCGTAGTAAAAGCGCGCACGCGAGCGCGAGCCGTGACGTCACATTTACCGAGGAGCATGAAGGGCGCACGTGTTCCTGTCCTCCTGCTCTCTTTCTCCACCTCTCCTTTCATCCCACTCTCCCCGTTTCAAAAGAGCGCTGATGCTTTAGCAGCTTTACTCCAGCTGGGAGCATTGCTCGCTTCCGTTCATAGTGGTTCTGAGAACTGTAGCGGGGAGCTGAGCGGGTTGAGAGACGCGGGCGTGGCACGCCCGTTTCTGGTGTACGTAAGATCACCAAACGTCGCCTCCTCTAGTTCACGGCGCGGCCGCTGGACGCGGTAGTTTGTGAAAAACGCATTAAATTCATTATTTTTCTCTAGTTTCTGCCTGAAATGAAGGTCGTGTCTATCGATTTCATCACCCAATCTTTCAATTTGGCTGAAAATCCTGGCGGCAAAAGTTTTGTTCAGTATTCCTTTAAAATCGTATGAAACTGAGCTTGTTGGTATACATAGTTTTCACGGACGTCACAACTGGGGCTTGTGGGATAGGTGGCCGCCATGATGGTGAACTGCTAGCGCGGTGTTATCGTTAGGTGCGTGTGCAGGTCCGATATTTTCGCGTTGTGCGGGTTCAGTAACAGCGCGGCGTCGCAATGCCGATGTGTGCGATGACTCGCTGCAGTGCGAGAAGAACGTCTGCCGCACAGAAAACGCACCTTGAGCCAAGAACCGGGCTCTACCGATTGCCGAAAGTGATAACTCGGCAATGCGACCGCACGAAAGTGTTGTCGGAGCAGCGTCGGCGTCTCTGGCTCGCTCGCATCAACAGAAAGGGCCTCAGGAACCTGGATTACCTCCGTGTATGCGGTCGGCGTTTCATCTCAGGTAAGCAAAACAGGATGAAGCGAAAACTTCAAAAAATTAACGCCACCGCTTACAATCGCCTGCAACACAGCCGTCGATGTGTGTGCGGCGGTTTAAACCTCGCAGGAGCTCTCCGGGTCGCGTTCGAGCCCGTTCCGGATCTTCTGCTGCTTAACGGGCACCTTCGACTGCGATCCGCGCGTACTGCAATCGGGTTAAAATGTCACTGTCTGCACCAAACTGCTGAGTTTAACGTGCTCGATGCGTGTTGTTTGTACCGTGCATTGAAAATGTCGTTCACATCGGGCTACTGATCGCGAGTGCCTTCTGTAATTTTGCGCTGTTCGTAACAGCTTGTAACAAGATCGTTTTCGCGCTGAAGTCGCAATTTCACATGCAACAGCGCGCCAGGTTTTAACTGTCGATGTTTTGTAATTTGCAGGACAGCCAGCGAGTCTAATGGACAACACAAACCCAGATTGCGTGCCGAGCCAACACTTGGGATACAGCAACCGCACAGCACCGGGCGTTAACTCTACTTCTGGGTACAAGCGCGCCAAAAATCGGCTGGCAAAAAAAAAAAAGAGGTGGCCACAGCAGCGAACGCAGCTAACATTCAGCCGGCAGAGGTTGACCATCCTTCGCCTGAAATGGTCGATGCAGACGATCACTTCAGTCAAGAGACGCCTGCTGAATAACTTTACCTCGCTCAACACGATGACGCGCTTGGAGGGTAGCCGCTTTGCTGTCACGCTGCTCACACGGCCACTGGTGAAGTAGTTGTGAGCCTCAAGTGACTTGTAAGCTTTCATTTCGGTGAGCGATACGTGGTTCGTCCACAGCACCAAATAGTTCACGATGTCGGCATGCGTCGTAACCGGTAGTAGCTCCACGTCCGTCGTCGTGTCAGTACCGGCGCACAACGTGTAGGGGTCAACTCCATCGCACATGCTGATCTTCGCTTCATAACGTGCACGCGTCGGACCCACCAGCTCGGCAAAATATGACGGGCAGAATTCCTTCCGCCTGACAGGCGCCATCATTCAAACACTCGACAGCTCGCAAGTAGCAAAATCAATGACTACCACGCCGACAGACTGCAGGAAGACAGCGATGAACACTCGTGCGCACGCTTGGGCATGCTCGCGCGCGTTTGTCGCTGTTCTCCAACATGGCGGACACCGCCAGCAGACGACGGTGTGACGTCACATGAAAACTATGTATATAATCATAGCAGATTACATCGCGATACAAAGAAGACTAGAAAGACCAAACAGGGTCAGCGCTGGCTACCAACCGGTGGGTGTCTTTTTGGTGTACAAACACATACGCATTCTGGAAAGGGGAATGCATTGCCGAATTGCTAACTGCTTTAGTTTTAATAATAATGTTGGAATGTTCCCGCCGGCCATTGTTTATATACAGCCGCTAGTCTGTCGCATGCAACGTAAGCGAACATTTTTTTTTCTTCCCTGTAGAAGTTATAGAAATTGAGTAGCCGAGGTAATATAAGCCTCGACTTCTCCACAGCAAGCCAGTCAAAACGGAACAGAACATAACGAAAATATATGAGAGACTAGATGTTGTTTAAACGATCGCCTGCGGGAACATTGTAGCATAAGCAGAACGAGAACAGGTAGCAATTTGGCAATACATTGTTCTGAGTGTAGTTGCACCCCAAACTTCCACAAGACGCGCATTGTGCGCCGCTGTCATGATAACCGCGCCCGCGACGTATATGAACCCTTTGCCATCCATGCTGCAGGTCATTCATGTATGTATATCAGTTCCCCACCAATCGCACTAACAGACAAAGAGGTTAAGTAGCTACGCAGTTGAGCGTTTCACGCTATTTGACATGTAAGGGCATGTGCGCATGAGTTAGAAAAATCTTCGCCCTCTCATCCTTCTCTCCACTTTCCAGAATGCGTACGTATTTGTACAGCGAAAATAAACGCACCTGTTGGTAGTTAGCGCTGGTCCTGTTTGATCTTTCTTGTCTTCGTTGTATCGCGCTGCTTTCTACTGTGATTGGGATATCTGCCTTCGCAACCCTACCAGTTTGATATAAAGGAGGCTATGTAGCTGGTCACGTGAGCTGAGTACCTGGGATACAGTGAAAAATCCTGCCCTTTGTAGCGGACATGGCTACAGAAAGTTGCTACCGTTTCCGGACCAGGTTGCATCAATGTTTACGCCCAAACTCACTCCACACAGAAACTTCTTTAACAAAGATACTAGAATGCACACACTTCTAAAGAATTTACGTGTGAGCCACCACATCGCCAGTGCGAATGGAGAGGAAATACCCATATAAATAGCCATATATGAGAAATACCGATACAAGTTCGAATACTCACCTCTAGGTCCTCCTTCTTGACAAGCAGTTGGCACTTTTGGTATTCCTTTTCTCCGAACGACTTGCCATCCAGGGGACATGTGCGTCGGCCATCTTGAACGGGAGAACCGGCATGGCACTGCTCGCACAGGCCGTGAGCGCAAGGAAGCACGACCGTCGTGCTCGGAATGACGCGACACACGTGGCAGGCGTAACGAGTCACGGTAAGCTCGTCGGCGAACCGCGTCGGGCGCCAGTTGACGCCGCTGACAGTGTCGCACACTCGGTGCAGAGTACGAAGACGTACGGGATGAGGCATGGCGGTGTTGAGATAGTGGTTTTGCTGCTTGTCCAAACTACAGTAGCCACTGTATCCAAACGGAACGACGTGATGCCGCGAAAGGAATGTGTGTGGCGGTGGTGGCGCATCTGTACAAGCCAACGTACGAGCGGGTGGCAACTCTGCAGATGACGTACAGCGTTGTTCGGACCGGTTTTCTTGGTGCGGTGCTGGTGGCTTTCGAAAACAAACAGAGAGAACAGAAAAGTGCACCGCTCCGTCGTGAAGGTCAGTGGACACGGAAGGGGATTTGAGGAGCAGCCTGTCGGAAAGGGAATTGCTGAGAAGGAGAGGTCGTTGAAGAGGGAGTTGTAACAAGTTGTAAGCGCGTGCTTCTTTCATCCCGCAGTGTTCAGACCAAACAACGAGCCTCCTTCGACAAGTTGTAAGAAACCGTTTCAGCAGAGAGCGGGGGCAGTAGTTACGGCTGAGGAGGAGGGGGGGGGGGGAGGTGCTCCTCACAGCACTGCTGACCTTGGCAGTCGAAGTCATTCGGGTTTTGTTGTAGACATATAATTGCTGCAATAAACCTAGCGTATGTAAACTTCCAAGTTTTGATAGAAGCATTGACGGAACACATTGGTATGGCGCTTCCACCACTTTGGTGTGATATTCGCGCATGAGTCACGGTGAATAGCCCCCCTCCCCTTTTTTTTCTTACGTTTGCTATTCAGCCGGAGCAAGGCTTTTTGTCCGCCGAAACGTCGGCCAGATAAACAGCTCGTCTTGAAAGAGAAAGAAAAAACAAAAACGTACCTCCTTTCTACAAACGAAAATGCCTCTTCTGGCTAGAAAACGCTTTCTTTTCTAGCCCCTATACTTCTACGTTCAAAAGCCGTGTGTTTGAGTGTGTGTGTGTCCTTCAGGCACAGAAAACAGGCACTGATAACTGAAGCGTGCATATCCCGAACTTGTGAATTTTCGATAAATCCAATGAAGAAATGATCTTGAAGAGAGATGAAAGTGCACGAAAAAAAAAAAGGACACTGGCCGCCGGTAGGAGACGGACCGACGTCTCACCATTTCTGCTACCATGGCGTGGTTATTCAGCTCACTTCGATGGGTACTGAAGTGTTCTAGAACTAAGCGTTAGCCCCTGCCCGTCGTTCATAGCCACGGCGGCTAGTGTGTGCCGTCCTTTCTACCGCAGACGTCTCACGCACTATCGGCCTCAAGTGAAACCCGACCAGCGGCAAGCACTCACCTTTGACAGGCGCGCGCATCCAGTTCGGCAGCACTGTGCATATGCACGCCTGTCCATGGCGATAACTGGATGGCGTGCACTATACCATTGCGAACTCTCGCCTCTGTTCGGGTTCCATTTGACGTCGGTAGTAGTTGCGTGAGTCTTGAACGAGGCCGACTGATTAGTATATACCCTCGTATGTATGCCTGGAACGTAGCATTTCGGGCGTGTTGATACGAAATCAATGTAGTTTTCAGCTTGCGAAAGGACGAGGACGCAGAGATACGTGTGACACGCGGGATTACTGATACATCTTGTTTCTTTTTTTTTTCTGTTTCAATAAGCAGCTAACGACCCGCTTAACACGGCTGGAAACGTCGTTAGCTCGAGCTCACGACGGTTAATTATCTGGAGACGGTTTTGTACAACCAGTCTCAGTGTCGGCTTCAAAGAGTGCAGAGTGAAGCGGGACCCAGAGGGGCTTTCATGTAAGCATAGCTGGCTACGTCAGCCCACAGAACCGCGTGCACATGCGCATCACGTTGACATTGATAGATAGATGGATGGATGGATGGATGCTATGAACGTCCCCTTTATAACTGGGAGGTGACGTGCGCCACCAGGCTCGACAAAAAAAAAAAAAGAAAAACTTTTTAAAAGTTGGCCTAATACCTTGTCTACTTCGATTAATTTGATCTTACTATAAAAAACAACAGCAAATTCACAGCCCAGAACTCTGCCCCTTACGGCAGCATGACATTACTTTTCCCACAATTTTATTTTTGTCCTTTCTCTCTGCTTTTTTGCCACCAATGCTCTAAACGTCTCTTATTTCTATCGCGGACATGTTCAGATTTCCATTGTTGTCCCTGAAACAAAGCTTCATGTAGGCGCGGGCCCAAACAAACACCTGGGTGGATATCTCCGCATTCAATCAGAACATGCTCCGGAGTTTTCTTAGCTTCCCCACAGCAAGTACATTTTCTTCTTCTTTACTGAATTTTTCCTTATAATTACGCATTCTAAAGCAACCAGACCTCGCTTCAAACAGTGAAGCGCTTCCTCTTCAATTATCAGAAAATGCCTCCCCCCTTATTTTGTTTTCGCCCTTTTGGTATAGTTACTCAGAGCCTCTTTTTCTTTTTCCATCGCTACACGTGGGTAGCGTATTTCGATCGAGGCGAAAATGTTTGAGGTTCGTGTACTTAGATTTAGGTACACGCGAAAGAATCCCAGGTGGTCGAAATTTACGGAGCCCTCAACTACGTCGTCTCTCATAACCATATCGTGGTTTCGGGAGGTTAAAGGGACACTAAAGAGCAAAACGATTTTTCTCATATTAGTAAAGTACTCAGTCACGATACCAAAAACACCGCGCTTGCGGCGAGAAGACGTATTAGTAAGCGAGAAAATGCGCAAAAACAAAATGTGGGTGGCGACGCCACCTTGAAGCTTCCGCACCATTCGCCGTGCCGTCACATGCTTTGACGGCGCCTACTAGGGACTACGTTGTTTCTACTCGGTAAAAATGAAGTACATTGTCCTCTGAGGGGGCCATAGACTTAACATACCAAAATTGGGGTAAATTTGTTGAGCGAATGGCGCCAAAATATGATAAATACACTTTGAAATACGTGACGTCGCGCGCGATGATTTCGGCGCGAAATTTAAAAATGATATTTTGAAGTTGATTTTCTCCTCTGTTATAAAACCTATGGTGGCGAAATTAACAACATTAGAGTTCTCAGAGCACAATTTATCGATCTAAACATTGATTGTTTCTATTTAGTGTCCCTTTAAACCCCAGATATCATGATTATCATCGTTGGTTGCGCAGACTGAAGCACGCACAGCTTAGTGCAGCAAGAACGGCAGCGATAGCGGCACGCAGTCCGAAGCTATTCGATCTAGTAAGCCTACCCTCAACTCCATTTTCGCGGGGTCACATGACCGCATTTCACTCGCCCTGCGAAGTTTCAGAGAGCCCCAATGAAATGAGCTGAAAGCTCCTACTTAGAGAAAGCTTGCACACCATTGTTGGTTGTCCTTTACAACGTATTATTTACGTCGTTGCCTTAGTTACAAATGTGGTGCCCTACACCTGACTTGTCAGAACTTGAGCGAGCGCTACTGCTTCGAAGCGCCGCTGGCGAGGCTTTGTCTGCTGTTCCTTACGACACTCCACGTCATTCCCTCTCCTTCTGAGAAGTAAATTTGTGGAGAGGCAAGGCCGGTGAAACATGCACGGCTGCCCCTACGCGATGTTAAGGGCAACTTAAGTGCACTTTGAGGGAGTCCACTTCGCCGCTAGTGTCATTTGCACGCTGTCACACAAGAACGCTTAGTGACACTCGCTGCAGTTACAGTGGCGTAGCCAGAATGTCAACACACACACACACACACACACACACACACACACACACACTCACACATAATATATATATATATATATATATATATATATATATATATATATATATATTAATATATATATATATATATATATATATATATATATATATATATATATATATATATATATATATATATATATTGTGAGCGCGAAAAGTGAATGACTCTTCCTCCTCTTTACATATCATCATCAGTTGTGCATCTTCGTCATCTGTATATATCATCATCAGTGTGATTTCGGCTCGAGCACGGCTGAATAAAGCGGTTCCTCATAAGCTCAACAGCTCCTTTCTCTGAACAATTTTTGTCTCGCCTCGCACACTGCCGTCACCTGGCCCGTGTTAACACCGGCCATTCCCAGGAAACTCGAAAGTCTCGCTATGACTCGTCTCGGCGTTTTGTGACTTTTTCCCCTGGAGACGAAGTTCTTCTCTGGACTCCACCGCGAGTTCCCGGCTTATGCGACAAGTTCACCAGCCGTTTTATCGGACCGTACACGGTCGTCGAACAGACATCCCCTGTTAATTACCGCGTGTGCCCTCTTAGCACTCCATCTGTTCACCGTTGCCGTGGGACAGAGATAGTGCATGTATCTCGTTTAAAGCCTTATACCCGACGCATTTCATAATACTCTCAGGCGGCCAGGCGGCCGCTTCCATCGCGCGAGGGAATTAGTGTGAGCGCGAATAGTGAATGACTCTTCCTCCTCTTTACATATCATCATCAGTTGTGCATCTTCGTCATCTGTATATATCATCATCAGTGTGATTTCGGCTCGAGCACGGCTGAATAAAGCGGTTCCTCATAATATATATATATATATATATATATATATATATATATATATATATATATATATATATATATATATATATCTCGAGAAAGAGAGAGAGAGTGTGTGTGCGTTTGTGTAAGCGCTCGACTAGCGATTCGCTAACAGTTCAAAAGCATATGCTTAACAGTGGCTGCAAGTTCAAAAGTAAACAAAAACTAGCGTGCGACAAGCCAAGGAGTCGAGCAGTCTGTAAGAGTGCTGGCGAGTCTTCTTGCGTTGGATGGAATTGCAGAGCAGTTTTTCTCGGGAGTCTAGTTTCGCCACCACTGGAGGTGCCATTCTCAGTATATATAAACTGGCAATAAATGAGCGGAGATCGACCAGTGTCGCATACGTCCTTGTAAACGTCCAGTAGGGATCGCGGCTGTTGTTGCAAGCCGATGGTTTAAGACGAATGAACCCCGATTCTAGTAGTTCTCATTCGCCCCACTTTCGCTCAAGAGCCAACGTCGTCGCATCCTTTAAGTCGAAGCTATGTCCTGTGCAAGGCTGTGCATGGGTGCATATGTGGCGAAATGTCTATGTCATTTTGTTAATAATTGTTTGTTAAATGGAGTGAACATTTAATAATCATGAATTCACCCGTCTTTTAGGAAATTTTTGCATCCAAAGAGATGTGTACATCCTGCACCTTCGATTTTCTCATGGAAATTGAGCGCTTTCTTCGTTCTCAGCCCGCGCGGCACACAGCCGTTTCATCGTTTTATAGCCCTGACACAAGGGCACTCTAATGTCCTTTACGTGAGAGGATATCTTCCGGAGAGGCGTTAATGTGCAGTGACTGTTACAAGTTGCCACTCTAGCGTCGCCAGCTCAAAGCGGCGACGGGAATGACAGCAGGTTAGGTCGTTCCGTACGCAAGCAAACACAGCGAGGAGATCAGAGACGTCTTTGGAAAACAAAACAACAACTTTAATCTAGCGCGGTATGGCAGCTCGAGGAATTTATGCAATACAACACATAAAGCAAACTAGCATAAGTATTTTTTAGCCATAAAACCCAACATAACTAACTAACATAAGTATAAAAATCGATCAGTCAGCTTACAAGAGGCAAGTTTCGCACAATTAACTAACAGTAGGAGATATTAACGCAAGCTGTACATCTAGGTTAACAGGGGACGTTAATCGAGTTAACAGTAGCTAAAAATATGAAAGTTCGAAAGTATAAACAGATGAAGGCATACGTGCGATAACCCGAAGCGTTGATTCCCCGACGACCGGATGAGAGAAGTCACAGAGAGGTCTGGCACGACTGCGATGTCGGCGGAGTTTCAACGTTGATCTTTCCGGAGGCTAGTGCTTGAACGCTATCTCAAGCAAGTTGAGCTAACTTGAGATTGTATTTCCGATGCCTACGTTGTAGATATTAATTACGCGTATCAACTAGACGAACGGCTAAGTTTAGGTGGCCAGCCGGTACAGAGGCACACTAAAGACTTCCAGAAGGAATATTTGCTGATCTGCTTCTACACCATGTTAGACAAACAACTAGACTGATTAGCAGGGCGATATCCCTTCGTGTCTCCCGCTTCTTTTACTGGGGGAAAAGGGACCTCCACATGGGTCCAATAATGCGCGCTTCATTGTTACCAACTCGGCCCTACAGATATGACCACGCCTCTTTTTACTTATGGGAGGGTACTCAACTGAGCGAGAGTGACAACCTCTTAAAGGGACCGACAACCAACTTTTGTGGTACCCGTTTTCTTGAGTGCAATGGGTAGCTTACCGGTCAGAGCTTCTAATCACGGAGTGGTAACGCGGAGAACGCCGTAAAACATTTGTAATCAGAGTTTTTCGATCTGCAGCGATTATGCAGTCTTAATGTCGCATGTTGCAAACAATGAGAGGTGAGCGCGATAGCGATTATACGCCAGCAGTGGTGACAAGTTATGCCCTAAGTATGAAAAGGCAATGTTACGTTTGCAAAGCCTGCGGTGCCGCGACTACTGCTTTCTAGCCTATTAAATTATTTTACAATAGTTATAGCGTTTTTCTGGGGCTTCTTATAGAAGTACTTTGGCCGTACACAGGTCGCTTTATCACGTTTTAGTCAAGCCAAGTCAAGCTAAGCCATAGAAAACGAAACAAGTGGTAGGATACACCAGCAGTGCTGTTCATGAAGTGGTAGCAATCCTCCACAGAACAGTAAGTCGATGGCATTTTACGAGCAGCAGCGCAAACTCGCGTGCTACTCTTCAAAGGTCCGATACGACGAGAGCAGACGAGAGTCGAGCTACGCGGGAAACGCCGCCGGACGCCGCGCGCATGCGCCGCAGCCTCCGTTTCACTGGAAGCCTTAGAAACAAACGGGTATTCACAATAACATACATATTCAAATTTTCAGCCCTCGTTCTGGTGCGTGTAAAAGCATTAGACCGCGTACAACAAAGTGCTTAAGACTGCATACGTCTGGTTCATGGCGCTCGCGCTAGGCTGCGCGACATACCGGTTTTTGTTACTTTTAAACGCGATTTAAAAAATATAAATCCTACTCAGATCGCGAAAAGTATTCTGGAATCTGTCACTATAATTCACAGCCTTTTCATTTCCACCAGGATCTAATCACCCGTTCTGGCCAGTTGTCGGTCCCTTTAAATCGCATACGGCTTGCCCATGAGCAGTTTTTACCGTGAGAATGGCCCATTTTCTTGGCTCTCAGCCGGTGCGTCTTTCCGTCTATACCTGCCTCGGGGTATACAACGCGTCCTTCAACGACCCTGCCGTGGCCGCCGGTACAGGTACAAAGGATCAAACGCCAGCGGCGACCGTTCGAAGATGAATACCCCTTCGGCTCTAACGACAACCCTCTCATGGACAAGTGGTCCCGTCGGTCACGGGTGAGCGCGGCGTCCGTTAATCGGCGTGGCGCCGGGTCGCAGAAATGGCAATCCGTGACAGACACACGGCTATTCTGCAAAGGGTCCTTCAGAGCTACGAAATGGGCTTACTGTGAAGTACTGTACTTTTTACCCGCGTTTGAGGGGAAGTAAAATGACGAAGAAGACTGTCGAAAACGACTCCCCGCCCTCCGTACAGGGGCAAGAGAACGAAACGTTGCTGGATAGCTGTCGAAGATGACCACCCCCTTTTTGGGCCCTCCGCTAGCACAATGCAATCCTTTCAGTTCAAGACGTCCCCGCCGTAACGGTGTATTCACAATACCTTCTCTACAGCTTAATCCCGAGCGTCCGGCTAGCCAACAATAGTTACTCATTCGCGGTAGCACGGCGTCAGCGTGGGAGAGCGGAGCCTGTTAATGAGCGTGTCGCTGCGTCGAAAATTGGCAATCTATGGCACTACGCCTCTGTTTGCAGCATGGCAGCCAGTTACAGGGCCACCATGGGCGTAGCGAGGACAGCGAGCCCAAATCTACAATGTTCGCACCGAAGGATCTTTTCGACTGTGGAAAGGAATTCTAGAAAAATTCCAGATAATTTCCGGCGCAGGTGGCTGTTTTGGTCGGCGGTACATGACAGTACGAAAAAATTTCGGGGTGAGGGGGTTGTGGCCCGGTCAGCCCCACCGGCTGCAAAGTACACTTGCCGGCAAGTGCGCTCGCTAAACTCACTTCGCTGCGACGGCGTGTGTCTAGCCTCGGTAGCAGTGGCTTGCAAATAAATACGCTAATGCAAAACGCGGCGATCATGGTATTTTTAAACTATCGTTCTCGTTATTAGGAATACTGCTATGTATTCAAACAAATTACACTACAACAAAAAACCTCGCTACTCTCGCCCTCGGGTAGTTTGCGGTCACGTCCGCTAGGGGGATGCGGGAGCTATACGGGAGCACATGCCGTGCAATGGCCGCGTCTGTCTCCTTGCACATGTGTAGGTCAGTCATTCTTTAGTCATTTGCGATGGCGTGTGCCACGTCTGCCACTTCCACGAAGACAACGTGGTCCGATGCAGACACGCAGGCACTCATACGCGTTTGGGAGGAGCAAATGGATGCTGCCAAAACACGCCCGTCACCACTGTGCGTCCCTTCTGCACCGGAGTCCGCCTTTATTGTTTTCGATTTGTCTTTGATATGACACTGTCTCGACTCGCGATGACCAATAATGTTATGCGGTTGCAATATTTACTTCATGTGCGCGCAAAGCTTATTGTAAATTAGGTTCATGCCAATAATACGTTATTAAACATCGAGCATTGCCAAAGATAACAAATATATGTTGCGCTACTGAACCACCAATTGCCACTGCCATCATTTCCAAAGCACTCTTCTTTTTCTCGTGTAGCAGCGCGCCGCCAAAGTGACACTCTGTGAGCGTAAGTGCACTCGCTGAAAATGACACTAAATTTGCCAGTGTTACCGAGGTATTACAAGGTCATTCAACGAAGAGGATTACTTGCACTGCTTCAACAATGTGGGTGTGCGCCACTAGTAAGAGGTCATCATCATTATCATCATCATCAATTAGCAGCCTACCGCACGTGCGTAAAGAGGAAGCTCGCAAACGTACAGACGCGAAAAGAGGGAACAGCGAGAAGCGTTTCGTATGGACATCCTAACGGCACAGGCAAAAAAACCAGAGGCGGAATGACGACCAGCGCCTCTGGCGTACTTTGTGGTTGTAGTGATCTTTTTTTTTTTGCGACGGCGTCTATTTGAAGTTCATTAAAAAAGCACTGAAAAGAAAAAAACAAAACCCAATAGTAATCTGAACTTTGATGCCACGCTACGGTCACTTGTAACGTTACCTTTATCCAGTCATAGGCTGGCGCGCATCGCCGTCACTTCCACCTGCAATAGTTCTGGCGAGCGCCACTACGCGCTGATGCGGTCAGCAGTGATGTAGCGACTTTATTGCGTGATTAAAATGATAAATCTTTTGATATTGGTGCTTAGACCTATGCTAAAATTATCCCCAGCAATCAGCCTACGCAACCCGCAAGTAAAGAATGAGGGGGTTGAATAGTGTTTGAGTGCCCCCGTTTTAACGCTCTTTGTTGTCATATACCCTACACTGCCAGCCATATACTTGCTGGTGAGCCTCCTAGTTAGCCAAAAAATACCTGAGAACTTTTTTCAAGGAACGCTCCCTGGTTGCCAACATATTCCCTTCCAGAATGTTGTAAAGAGGCATGACTACCCAAAAATGCAGTGTCAAGGCAAGGACGTCAGCCTTTGCACGCCCGTGCAATTCCATAAAGGAGGTGCTTCCTCTTTTCGTTGAAAAGGTCTGTTAAGAGAGAGAGCTCGTTAAATTCACGGCAGGCAACACAAACTCATGATGCAGGCTGTTGGTGTCGAGGTCTGTTAGCAAAAATAAGCCGAGATGGGAGTAAATGGCTTGTCCTCTAGCGCACGCCCTGATGGGGGTTTTAAAAACACCGTCCGGACGGAGTAAAAAATTTACTCCCCAACAGGACGGGGTTTTTCGATGGCCAGAGGGGAGTTTTTGTTTACATCGATAGAGGAGCTTTTCCAGGTAAATATGGGAGTAAATTTTTATAACCATCAAAAAGAAAAAAATGCTTTTCGCTCTTTAATTAAATTAGCATCGAAACACGAAAACTGGATCACACGTAAACAAACATGCACACAACGTTCGCAAAGTAATACAACACTCACACTGACAACTCCTCGACACCAGCGCTTCACAACCAAACTTTGGTCACCGAGTATATATAGGCACCACATCTTGACCTCCATTGTGGCTCAGATGGGACACTTCTTTTCCCCGAAATTAAGCATCAAACATTCATGGCGTACGTGTAAATTTGTGATGAGCTTATAGATACCACTGAGGCACACCTATCTTTTACTATAAACCCGCCAACATTCAACGCCTTCTTAATTAGCGAATTTTGATTATCAGCTGGCACTCTGTCGCATGGGATGTATCCGCTTTAGCAGTACTGTGCGTGAGTCTGTAAAATGCACATAATCGTACACGAACCACGAGCGGCCGTGCACGAACGCTTCAGCGGCACACATTCACGAGCAACACCGGCGAAGAAATGCGTCGCCCCGCCGGTATACCACGTTGTGGCCGACGGCGTCGCTAGGCCTATCCCAGGAGTACGGCACTAGGGTGGCTAGAATGGGGAGGTGTGAAAAGCGGCCGCGAAAACCGGTCCCCAAATCGCGCCGATGCCGCAAGGGGCGCTGTACGCAGAGGCGCGGGGAGTCGAGCAGACGACGTGCCGCGTAGCGCCGCTCATGTACGGCAAACCTGTCTCGCGCTATTAGCTTGCAACAGTTTGCTGCGTTAATCGTCTTTTTCCTTTTCTCTTTCATCGGGTGCAGTAAAAAAGGGCACACTGTAACATCTTCCGCTCCTAGTAAAAAACAGCGCGAAAACTACGAAGACGAGACAGATGAAACAGGACTAGCGCTGTCTCGCCCTTGTAGTTTTCGCGCTGTTTTTTACTATGAATGTGTACCAACAAGCTCACGTTCGTACGCTTCTCATCTTCCTCCCCTTCTTTACTGATTTTCGTGAAGGAATGCATGCGAGAAAGAATATATCGGAGTAACATGCGGTGCGCACCAACCAGCAAATGTCGATTGGTGTTACTTCCTTGAAAGAAAAAAATTCGTTACACACAACATGGATAATTTAAAAAAAACATGTGAAGCCAAGGGTAACTTGAAAGTTAGATTAAAAAGTAAACATCGAGTAAATGAAAATGATAAATGAGCAAGCGGTCATACTGTCAGATGGAATTTATGAAAAAGATAACCCTCGCGGTAGTAAATATCTGGATCTGAAGTAATGCAAAAGATCGATCTAGACAAAATGGATTTGCAACAAAGAAAAGGGAAAGAAAAATAAACCATCTCAGGAATCTTTTCGTCATATTTATATAACCGAATACAGCATAACAGACATCCCTCTGAATATAAGAACAGTAACTTATTGTTAATCATATCTTCTGAAGTGGAGCTACGAGGTACATTTTTTCTAATTGTAATATCGGCGACAGAATAAAAGGAAGTGGTCCGTTGTTTCAATTGATTGCAAAATTTGCACAACGGCCGGGGACGCCGTGAGACCAGCATTATATAAATAAAAATTCACGCGTGGAATTTGACCGCGTAATCTGCTGTAAGAAACTTCTAATTGTCACGATGCACACCGCTGTTTATTCCAGCAATACCTTACATGTACGAAGTTCTTAAATTTATCCAGTGATAATTTGCCAGTGTCGCTTTGCAAACAAGCATTTCTATACCTTAAAGCTGTCGCATAAGCCGTATCTGGTAAATTAGGAATCAGAGCTCCACATAGAGATACTGAGGCTCATGAATCCACCATTTCATTTAGATACAATCCGCGGTGGCCCAGTACCCTCAGCAACCAAATTTTTTGTAAGTTTGCAGGTATTAGATAACGAAACATGCTCAGGGGTGTTGAATTCGCTGCCGTATATAGGAAGTGCTGAACATACCGAAAGATAATCTTTAACTATAACTGGTGTTTATTCATTTGACGGGAGCTTGCTAAAACAACAGCCAGTATTTCTGGAATTAATATAGGTGTATATATACGATGATAAGAGGAAGACAGAAAAAAAAGCGCTAATTTCTGCAACCCAATAGGGAGCACGGCTAAGCGCCTTAGGTGTACGATTGGGAAGTCGAATTTAAAAAGACCACTGAAAAGAGCGAGAGATGATGCCTAACCCAACGTTACTAGACTAGGTTAGCAACCTAGTCTAGTGACGTTGTCCTAACCTTACCCTCTACCGATGCATAAGTCGCGGTTTGTTTATTGACATAATGAGTTGTATTGCTAATTCTCATGTGAGCAAGGTAATTGTGTACTGGTAATTTAATTACAGAAATGGCATTTGTTTAGCATTAGGAGAAAAAAAATATCACGACATTGTGTGCGAAGGATCGAACTGAGCTTACTTGAAGAGCCAATATGTTATATTTTTACATTGAGTAGTTCTAGCAGCGCTAATGTGAATATAATCTGAGGGGTGTTCACTCACGACCATGCAATGTGCTTCAAAGAATAAACTAGGTTTTTAAATGAAAACATATAATGATTGTCTCTTACGCGAACTGTATATCTTTAAAAATGTACGTTTTAATTGTTGGTGTCTCTAATCTAATTACAGACCATGGTAATCGCGCTATCCATATCTAACACGTTGTTTGCAACGAACATTAGAAGTCCAAGGCACAAGCGCGAATCATTCCTGTCTAATAGTATTAGAGGTTTCATTTTTTAAGCTGCGTCGCCAGAGAAAAAGAACAACAAGAAAACGGCGCCCCATACCGGGATAAGGCGAACATACATTTTGTTCATCATTATCGTATTTCTTCGCAATTCAGTTCTTTGGTTTCAGAGTTTTCGTAGCAGCCAGGAACGAAGCACCAGCGTTCAGTTCTCTTCGTTTTATAGGGCATTTTCACCACAGCTCACTAATGCATGACTCGTGTACAATAAATAACGCGTAAATGGTGAAAAGAAAAAAAAGTCACGCCGCGTTTCCTTGTGGTAGCCTTCCAACGGGCAATCTGCGACAGCGGCGGCTGTACCCGCGCCCCCTGCAGCAGCGCCCCTGGCGGCATCGGCGCGCAGAGGGACCCTCTCTGGCAAGGGAAACGCGCGGCGCTCAGCACACCTCCCCATTCTAGCCACCTTAACGGCACGGCTATACGATGAACGACAGCTCGCGATCACAAAATACTTGCTGCTGTACAGTTTTCGTCGCCGTTTTTTTACACACACACTGCCGCTATCCGAGTCCGCTGTCCGCGTTAAGCTACGGAGCGATGCACTTACAACGAACGAGACGGCTCGTAGCCGCGGTTCCTGTTGCTCGCAGTACATCGGCGGTCGCACGTTGGTTCAATCTGTCTCGTATCGGCGCTCGCCTTCTCGCTAGACGTTTGACAGCGGTGGTTGCATGGCGCAAAAGAGACAATTTAAGCTTATTCATTCCAGCAGCTTTTATTTTCTGTGAAACATATTCTTTGCTTCACCGGTGGCCGGCGCGAGCTATTAGAACTCACCACGGCGACCGGTGAGGCGGTGCGAGTTCGCTACGTCGCCGGCTTGGTACCGACGACGTAGCGAAGCCTTCTTACCGCTTAGAAGTTGCAGCCGGTGAAACATCGTTTCGGTGACACTCCGAGAAGCAAGCGTTGCCGGTGGTCGGAGCGAGCGCGTCGCCGGCGCAGCTCTCACACCGGCCGCCGGCCGGCTTGATGCCGGCGACGTAGCGAAGCCTACTTCTTACTGCTTCGAAGTTTTAGCCGGTGAAACTCCAGAAACAACCCGCTGACGATCGCAACAGCTTACTTTTGTTACCGATGAAATTATTCTTCGCACTTCTTCGTAACTCGGCACGTTGAAGCGAGGTATCCGTGGCGTGTCGGAGGCTTGCACTCGTGTGCATGGGCATTGCCGCTTGACGGGAGAATAAACACGGGACAGCCAGCTCGATGTGTTCGCGGTCGGACGCTGGCGCGAGTTGAACTTGTCTCTGACCAGAACGGTTCAGTGGAGAAAATAGTCCTACACGTCTACACAAACCAACCGGCCGTCGCAAATGCTCGCTGCACTGATAACTTCGTTGTCTGTCGACAAATGCTCACACGGTGACCCACACAAGGCACTGGAGCTTCACACCGGCGTGCTACACGCACATTCACAGACGCACGCACGTCACGACCAAAAATGGTTTTTAAAACTCCCATAGGGAGTTTTTAAGCACGGCACGCACGTCACGACCAAAAATACTTTTTAAACCTCCCATAGGGAGTTTCTAACCACGTGACCTAAAACACCGTGGGGAGTTTAACAAGGTCATGTCGTTCATAAACTCCCTCATTAAGCAAGGGGCGTTTTTCGACGACATGTGCCGACTTCACTCCGCTACCACGGAGTAAATGATTGGGGCATGGGGGTTTTGGGGGCTCATGTGCTGGAAAAGCTCCCATCTCGGCTAATTTTTGTTTACAGTGGTGCGGCGTATCGTGCTGCGTTGCGCGACACGCACTTTAAAATTGATTTTAAATATTTTCTAGGCTATATCAGGCGTTGATTCTTTGCAGATGATGCGCGCGTGTCCACACAAAGTCTGTCCCACAATTTGTCTCGCCTTCAAAATTTTGTGTCAGTACTTCTTGATGACGTAAAATTCACCGGAGTCGAGTTACCGATATGTAATGAACAGTGAGAAGAAGGGGAAGCGATGGGCGCTCGCTTTCACTTAATCGCAATCGCACGTAACGAAGTCAACAGACCATAATAAATCGCCATAAAGTAGCTGTTCCATTTTGTAAAACGAAAACGTACTCTGAATCATTTTTACCGCACACCGCAATCGAGTGGAACCACCTTCACGCTGAAATCGCATCCCCGACTCTCAACATTTTCGCGAAGCACTAACCAACGCTGTTTAAATGAAAGCCTATTTAATCCTTATTGTTATCATTACTTGCTTTATGTCTTTTTCCTTATGTGTGCACATGTACGTATTTCGTCCCCCCCCCCCCTACGTAATGCCCTTGGCCTTGAGAAGTAAATAGAATAATTAAATAAAGATCACAGGGTCCGGTGCATTCACCTAAGATGACTGAAAGGCCAATGCATTCTTTTTTTCTTCTCAGTCGTCGTATTTATCCTGCGACGCCGCCCACTAACGCACCTAACGTGGTTTTGCACTGCCCCCAGCATCGGACGCAAGTTGTCTGCACCTCAGCTGGTTTTGCATTACCTATGTGATCGGCCCACCTTTGACCAAGCGACGATGTCATTTAATTAATTAAGTCATAACGTGACGTCATAAAGACGTCACAAATTTTCGCGATTTGTGAGGTCATGGTGACGTCGTATGTGGAGGTCATCACGTGATGATTTTTACAGCGAAAACTGTTATGAGATTATTTCACCGGCCGTTTTTGGCGCCGTAGTTGTCCGCCGCCGCCGCCGGTGTCCGTAACCACTATCGCACGAAATAAGAAAAAAAAGGAAATAAGAAAAAAATTCCAGGATGGAACGAGGTTCGAACCTGGGCCCTCTGCGTGGGAGCCCAGTGTTCTACCTCGGGGCCATGCCGGTGCTTGAAACTGCTTGCAAAAAGACCTGCGATAATTCTTCATCGTCAGAAGCCACAGCATCAACAAAGTGCACATAATGCCTTACAGGTGTTTAGCGAGTACCACGGTTCTCCGCAGAATGTTGAAAAATTGCATAGTGGCTGCTTCCCTACTTCACAAAAATTATGATTTATAGCGTAGTGGGTTCCTGGCAAGTGCACTTCTATTGGTTGCCAAGGAAGCCCATAAGGCTCCCACGATCCATTTCCTCAGGCTCTCAATAAAGTTAATTCCTTCTCTCTCTCGCTCTCCGTTTCTCCGGTTAACGTATGTTATAAAGCGTTGGTGGGACAGTTAAATAACGACCGGGCGTCACACAATATGAATTACGTAACTAGTGGGTCGTTTAAAGCTTCCAACACATTACAAAGGGGTCAGCCATAATTTTTCATCGTCATCAACCACCGCAATAACAAAGTGCACATAATGCCTCAAATATGGTACCTCGCTTCTCCGCAGAATAACGAATAATGTTGTGATGGGTGCTTCCCAACTTCCCAAAAATTATGATTTGTGGCGTAGTGGGTACGTTGCTAATGTACTTGTATTAGTAGTCACAAGAGAGTTTATAACGGGCTCTAGAAATTCCGCTCTTCCAGCTTTAGCTGTGACTGTGCTGCGCTTTCAACGCAGGCCTGGCGTTTTTTTTTTTTTTTTGTATCACATCGTGTTGGCGCCGACGCCGCGAGACGCCGACGTGGGATGCCGGTCAATTTTCGCGTTTGATGAGGCATCTAACGATTTCGCCATAAAATAAATAACTAAGAAAAACACAGATAGACTGAATAGTTTTCTTAATTGGATAAAGTAACGAGATATAATTACGAGGCACACGCTTGCTTCTTTTCTTGTAGTCAGTTTTCTTTATGGCATCTCCTTCGCAGCTCCACCGGCGTTTCGTGAAGGGCTCGGAGATGGATGCGCATCTTGCAACTGCTGGGCTTCGAGGGCACCAGGAGCTGGGGAAGGCGACTCCTTGTCGGACTCGGCGGACTTTTGAGGTTCCAACGTAGGCAAGACCTCTTGATGGGCCCCTGTGCGACCGACGCCTTGCGCGACGGCAACACGACTCGATCTAAGAGGACGAGCTGATAGCGCATCAGGGTCTCCGAATCCTTGGGTCCCCAATCAGGCAGTGGCTGCGTAGCCTCGGACCAACTCTGCAAATGCCGCAGTGACGGTAACGCGACGACTGTGTTGTGACGGTGGTGCTAACAAAGAGCTACTGCTGTCCACCTCTGTGAGTGCGGCAGTGAGGGTAGCGTAATGGCTGTGACGTGGCACTGAAGGTAATAAAGTGTTGTTGATTGTACACGCCAGCAATTGCGTATGACAGTAAGACGCCGGTAAAGTGAGGGTAAGATGACACAGCAACATGATGGCTGTGACGGAACAGCGACGGTAATTAAGGCCACGGCCTGCCTGTCGACCTTTGTGATTTTGACAGTTACAAGAATATTATGGTAGCGTGCCCGGTAATGTGACACGGGAGTGATGACATAAAGGGCCCCTTTGTCCACCTTTGTGATGGCAGCAGTGAGGGTAATATAACGGTAATATTAAGGCAATGGCATGGCAGCGACAATATTAAGAGGTCACTGTTTGTCGATCTATATGCGAGTCGGGCAGTAAAAGTAAGACAGCGGTAACGTCAATCTTGTGACGCCATTAAGAGGGTAATGAAGGGCCGCTGTTTCTCCATCTCTGCGAGTGCAGTATTGAGTGTAATAAAGGGTCGCTATTGGCCCATCGCTGTATTTTTGATTAGACAATAACATCCTTGTTCGTTGGAACACTTTAAATGTTTGTATCTGAATTCAAGATTATCTTTATAATACGAGGAAATCGTTTCTCCAGACGAAGCGTGCTGTACGTGGCTGACCGAAATCACGCAAATGTCTTGCAGAATACTCTCCAGCAAAGACATCTGTGCGCGTGACCATGTTGGCTTTGTTCTCTCCGAGTTTAAACTTTAGAATTTAGAATTAACAAACAGTACGTATAAATATTCACATATGAGCATAGAGGTACATAGAACTCGTTAATAAAGCGAAACTCCCTATAATCTTCTTTTCAGCATTTTGAGATATATTCACTCAGTCGGCTTCTTGAGGAGTAAGTACAGCGTAGTCAAAACTGGGCTGAACCTGGACACATTAAAAGGCATTGCGGCGATGAAATTACCGTATTACATTTTTGCTGCGCAGAAAAAGAAATAACAGGTCTGCTACTGCCGTCAACGGCTTTAGTAGTAGGCCCGGTACCCGCAAATGGTAAGCCTACCGCCAGACGAAAGCTCTAAAAAGAAGAGTTTTCGTTTGCCTGTAAACTTCTTACGGACTGCGGAGCGGTACGGTTGTCCGGAACCGTTCACGGCAGAGACTTTACAGTGGATGGATGGATGGATGCTATGAGCGTCCCCTTTATAACGGGGCGGTGACATGTCTGCCACCAGGCTCGAAGGATAAAAAAAAAAGAAAAAAAAAAACTTCCTTGTTTCATGTTGTCCTAATGCCTTATCTACATTGATTAAATCTGTTATTATAACAAAAAATATAAATTCACAGTCCATCTCTCTGCCTCTTAAGGCAGAATAACCTTTTTTCCCCCAATTATTTATTTTTGTACTTTATCTCTACTTTTCTGCCACCAATACTCTAACCGTCTCTTACTTATTTCTATCGCGGGCGTGTTCAGCTTTCCATTGTTGTCCCTAAAACCCAAGGCTTCATGTAGACTCGTGCCCACACGTATACCTGGGTGAATATCGCCACATTCAATCAGTACATGTTCCATCGTTTCCCTAGTTCCCCCGCAGCATGTACATAGTTCTTCTTCGTTACTGAATCTCGCTTTATAACTACGCGTTCTCAGGCAGCCCGACCTTGCTTCAAACAGTAAAGCGCTTCCCCTTGAATTATCATAAAACCTTTCCCTCCTTATTTCGTTTTTTCCTTTTCGGTAGTTACTCAGAGCCGGCTTCTTTTCCATCGCTGTCCTCCAATAAGTCTTCTCCGCCTCTCTGACCTTCGCTTAATGCTCCTTGTTGCCATAGCGCCCGCACTGCCAGCCGTATATTTACTGGTGAGCCTCCTAGTTCTTTTTCTCCACTGCGTGTCAACGCTTTTTCTATACAAATACCTGAAAACCTTCTCTGCCCATCTACTCTTCTTCATTTTCCTCAGCCTCTCTTCGAATCTCATTTTGCTCTGCGCTTCCCTCACTTCAAAGCCTGTCCATCCCATATCACCCTTCACCGCCTCATTTGTCGTCTTCCCGTGAGCGCCCAAGGCGAGGCGGCCCACCGTCCTTTGAT
This sequence comes from Rhipicephalus sanguineus, assembly GCF_013339695.2. Lineage (NCBI taxonomy): Eukaryota > Metazoa > Arthropoda > Arachnida > Ixodida > Ixodidae > Rhipicephalus > Rhipicephalus sanguineus. The sequence goes on from NC_051185.1 coordinate 36,146,321, forward strand.
TTACATCCATTCCTGATTGCACCTCTGACTTCATGCACACCACTGAGTTCCCAAATGTAAGCCCCGGAACCATCACACCCTTCCACAGCCCTCGAAGCACCTCGTACCTATTGTATCCCCATAAAGCTCTGTGCTTCATAATTGCAGCATTCCTCTTTCCCTTTGCTACCGATGCTTTCTCTTGTACCTCCATATATCTATCCCCCTCATTTACCCATACTCCGAGGTACTTGTACTCGCTTACCCTCGGTATTTTTGGCCCTGTATTAAGACCGTATGGTCTCCGTGATCATTGAATATCATCAATCCACATTTTGTTGCACTAATCCTAGTCCTAGAGCCTCACATTCCCTTCCGCATATATCTGCCAGTCGGCTGTATATCATCTTGACTGTCCGCAAATAAGACAATATCATCAGCATAAAATAGACCTGGAAGCTTCTGCTCAACCATCGCTCCGACCTGTTTGTTGTGACAAATTAAATCCAATGTTGCTACCTTCTAGCGCTTTTTCCATCCTCGCCATGTTACAGCATGATAACAGCGGGGACAAAGGGCATCCCTGTCTCAGCCCCTTGCTAATTTCAACGCTGTCCTTGCTACTTATTCCTTCCCATTCTATACAAACTGTATTTTCTCGGTATATTTCTCTCAAAAGCTGTACACAGTCGTCACCTATGCCCACTTCCTTCAATATATCCCACAAAATTTCCTGATTAACGTTGTCATACGCCCCGGTGATATCTAGATAAGCTACGTATAAGGGCCTGTTTTCTATTTTAGATATTTCTATACACTGGGTAAGAACAAACAGATTATCGTCTAGCCGCCTGTCGATTCGAAATCCATTCTGAAGTTCTCCCAAAATATCATTTTGTTCTACCCACGCTTCTATTTTTAATTTTACTGCCTGCATCGCCAACCTGTATAGCACCGATGTAATTGTTAGGGGTCTATACGAGCGAATGTTATCTTTTTCTCCCTTGCCTTTATAGATTAAGTTCATTCTACTTTTTCGCCAACTGTCTGGTATTTCCCTCTCCTGTAAGCACTTTCTACGGCTTTCAGCAGTGCTTCTTTAGTTTATGTCCGAGTTCGTTAATGAGGCTGACGGGAACCCCATCTAAGCCCGGAGTAGTGCGCTTAGGAATTTTTCCTTCGGCCTTCTTCCAATGAAATTCTCTAGTACTACATCTTCGTCGGTTGCTCCCTTTGCGTACTTTTACTCACCGTGGGAATCCCCTGGGGACCTTTTTAAACGAATCGGATTTATCTTTCGAATGTAACCTAGCGCTTCATATCCTTCGAATTTATTTCCTCCTTCATCTACCATATGTTGTGCATGTGACAGACTTCCTACCCAGCGCTTTTAGGTTGGCTCTAAAATATCCTAGGCGCGGCCTTCTCTTTTCGCGAATCTCTGTCATCCCAGCGTTCACTTCACCTTTAATTTTGCCTCGACTAATTCTGCACAATGGCTTTTTGCTCTAAATATATTTCCCATATTGGGTTAACTTCGTCCTGTGGCCGCTTCTCCTTTTTTGCCTGTCTGTGCTCCCGTGATGCCTGACGTCGCATCTCGATCGCTTCCCGGATTTCTTTGTTCCACCAACTTTTTGGCTTTTCTTTCCCTTCCAACAAATAGTTTTTCTTCTCTATTTCCATTTCTTTCGTGATTACATGTAGCAGCTCACTATACTTCCAGTCTTTGCCTGGTAGTTCGTCTAGTTTTTCCTCGACTCTTGCGGCTATATTTGTTATTTGTTTGTCATTTAGATACGAGCTGCCAAACTTTGATTCTATGTTCTTATTTTCAGTTTTATATCCCATTTGTAATATTATGCGTTTATGATCACTACCCAAGCTGTTAATGCCTTCTTCGTCTATTCTCATGTCTCTAAGTTTGTCATATATTCCTTCTGTCATGAGACAGTAATCAATGCTCGATTGCCTGTTTCCGACTTCCCACGTGATCTGCCCCTCACACTTAGGCCCCACGTTAACTATCTCAAGACTATGTTGCTCGCAGAGATCTAGCAATAACTTGCCATTGGTGTTTGAATATCCGTCAAGGTCATGAATGTGAGCGTTCATGTCCCCTAGAAGGATTATTTCGGCATCATGACCAAATTCTTTAATATCGGTGCTTATGCATTTCACTATCTCCAGATTCTTTTCTCTGCAGTTATTCCCCGTCCACAAGTAAGCTACACCTAGCCACGTTTTCTTTCCACCTACTGTGCCCGAAACCCATATGTGCTCTGAACACGTTTGTTTCACTCTCTCCCATTTTGTTCTGCTATGAATTAGCATTCCAACCCCCCCACCTCTCCTTTCTGATGTGATCCTGTTACATCCTTCCCAAACATAATTTTCAATATGTGGTGGCTCTTCCAAGTCTCTAAGGTGTGTTTCTGTAACCGCATAAACACCTATCTGTTCCTTGTTTAACTGTCTCTCAATCTCTAACCATTTTGCCTTTTTTCTGCCACCCTGCATGTTAATGTAACTAATTGCAACACGCGCCTTCTCCCTTCTTTTACCTTTTCTCTGTTTTTTCGCTATACTACCTGTCAAAGAGTCCCCCTGGTTGTTTTCCTCATTACAAGCTACCTTGGGCACCGAAGGGCCCGCGTGCCCCCCAAAAAAGCTACTGCGCGTCCTGCAGTGTCATGGCTTGTATAGCGACATCTGGTGGTCTGTGATTCATCTACAATACGTCTGAAAAACATTCAGTTTACCGATGTTCTAGTCAAAGAAAAATAATGAAAGTGCGTTGTGTTAATGATTACCTCACTGTCAGTGCTTTACAACAGCCTTTAAGTAGAAGATGCAAGTCCACGCAATATTAGCTCTGCGTGCCTCTGGCTAGGCCTTCCAACATTAGATGGCGCTACCAGCGTTGTTCCTGCCAGAGATAATCATATCGTGATTTTACGTCCCAAAGCCACGATATGATTATGAGCGACGCTGTAGTGGAGGCTTCGGAAATTTCGACCGTCTGGTGTTCTTAAACGTGCTCCTAAATATAAGTACACAGGCCTCTAATATTTCGCCCCCCTCGAAATGCGACCGCCGCGGCCGGGATTCGATCCCACAACCTTCGGATCAGCCGTCTAGCACTACAACCCCTAGACCGCCGTGGCGGGTGCCTGCCACAGGTTTCTCCGATTACGCCGTACCCGCAAAACGGTAAGATGTCTAAGTACAAATTAAAATTACCTGACCTCCTTTTCGCGGTGCGTGAGGACAACTGAAACGTCACGCCGCACATATACGTACCGACAAAATATTAGAAGCAATTGCGCTCTCGCGTGGTGTTTGCACATGAACTGTTTGCTGACGCCTGGTAACTCACCCCCTGGCACTTGACGAAGTGTACGACACCGCCGATGAACATGGCACAGACGGGCACAGCGACAAGTGCTGCACCGATGACATGTACCCAGTCAGGATAGACGTAGGCTCCCAGTGTGAGCGGTCCACTCTCGAGGAGGCTGCTGATGCAGATAATCTGGCATTCGGGAAAGAGAAATTCTGTTGAGATGATTGAGCAAAGTACAATTTTGCGAATATGTCTTCATAAATATAAATATAATAATGATATTTGGGGTTTCACGTGCCAAAACCACGATATGGATATGAGGCACGTCGTAGTGGAGGGCACCGAACGAAGATTTCGACCTTCAGGTGTTCTTTACCGTGCACTGACATCGCACAGTGCACGGGCCTCCAGCGTTTTGCCTCCATCTAAGTGTGACAGCCGCAGCTGGTATCGGACCCACTACTTTTCGGTCTGCAGTTGAACATCGTTGCCACTGTAACCCCCATGCGGACAACTCTAAATATCCGTCGTCCATCTTTTCATTGTGCTCACCAATACTTATTCTAACTTGTCGACCTTCAATAAAGAAATATGAACGGGAGGAAACCGTAAAGCAAATCAAATTGATCACATAGACAATGCGATTTGTAATGCACACTGACAGTATGTTCCGCAGTTTTACGCGCATATATTAACACAATTACAATAGCGCTATAAACATTGAAAAATTACCGTGTGACTGCACATTTATGCTGCAAAAGACATAGTTCAGTCTCCTCGTGTAGTTTCATTTCGGAATGGCCCTCCCGATATCATTGTATGCATTATAGATCGCGATAATTTTTCGTGAACGTTTATATGAATACATACTATACACTTCTCGTTGATATACAGTATAGAGATTTTGCTTTGATTGATCCCATATTTTCTTCCTTTTTTTATGGATAGCACATTACTCGATTCGCGCTCCAGTCTTGAGATTCTGTTATAATTGTAGTTTTTTGTTTTCCTTCACTACCGCAACACTGTTGCGAACACACGTATTGCTGTTACACTGTTTACGCGTCTGTCTACCCCTCTTCGTGAACACGGCTTGCCAGAAGATTGTTCCACAAACAGCGGTGGTTACGCTAACTTATTAAAGTATACCTGACTGGGCCAATTGGTTATTCCTGCTGAAGACAAACGGCACAGAAAAGCGCGGCTACGAAAAGCAAACACGCAGGCCACGAGCTGTTTTCTTTTCAAAGCAAACAGCGCGTGACCTGCGTGTTTGCTTTTCATAGCCGTGCTGTTTTGCGCTGTTACGATAACGTAAGTTTTCAAAATAATCTTCCGCAAACTCACCAATAGCAGGACTGGGCACAAAAACTTCCAGCAAAGTTCTACTGGTGATCCCAGAGGCGAATCAAGCATGAACTCCGCGTCCGTGCTCAGCCTATTTATGCCTGAAAAGGAGAGAGAAAGAAGGAAATGCCTAATTGCACCGTGGCAGGCTTCATGTCAATCAATCAATCAATCAATCAATCAATCAATCAATCAATCAATCAATCAATCAATCAATCAATCAATAATCAATCAATCAATCAATCAATCAATCAATCAATCAATCAATCAATCAATCAATCAATCAATCAATCAATCAATCAATCAATCAATCAATCAGCCTCGAAACCTCCAGGTGAAATACTTTGTAGATGATATTTCAATCTACAAAGCAAAAGGTGGATGCCGGCTCAAGATAAGCTGAACCTACACGTGGGTCACAGGAACTGACCTAACAAAATGCAAAGAAAGCAAACCAACGTGAGATACTTAAAGGAAAATTTGGTGTAGTACAATGGCTGATCGATCACGAGCGCTCAAGTTAAAAAGATCATTATCTTTATTTTTTCATACTTCTCTATGCTATATATTGCCACGCGCGCTCTACAATATAGCCATACAATATATGTATGGCTCTTGCCCGGTGTAAAGGGCAGATTGTGATTTCGAAGAGAAATAGCACAGGTCATGTGGCTTGATTTACAGTCTCAATTTTCGGGCACGCGGGGACGATATGTAATATCGAGGACACATGCAAGGCACACCTATTTAGCTAACGCTTTTTCTACTAAGTTTCTTAGTCGAAACGATACAAAAATGCCGTTGTTTTATTTGCCTGTTTGATTCTACGTGCCTTGAAACAACCAAGAAAATTATTCAAAGGCGCCTTGTTAGCAAGATACACGAATAAAAATTATATATATTTTGGAAAATGGGCCGAGGATTGGCTTCACTGCACTGCACCACAGAAAGTGCCCTAACATCTCCAGTCCTCGCTGCAGAAATGTCTCTTTGAAATTTAGACAATAAAGCGCTAGGAAGTGAGTCCGTAAAAAAATTACACCATCTCCCACTAAAGGGAGCCATGTGGGGGTGCGAACCAGCGCATGGGTCGACTTAAAGTTCCGTTCATGACGGGCACCTTGCCTGATGTTAACGCCTCCTTGCAAGTGGAGCACACCATGAATTCACTGTAGTTGCTGTGGCGGTTACTCGTCCCGAACTCTTGTTGGAGCATGCCACGCGGGTTCATCGCGCGTCTGCAGAATCTCGTTCCCCGACGCCATCGCGTGATTGTTGAGAAAGTGTAAGGGGGAGAGGCCACAGCGTCTTACCAAGCCCCTTAAACAGGCCCGAACGCGCTAGCCAAAGAGAACACAGCAAAATGAATCAGGGTAGCTTAACTGCGGTGCTCCCAAATGCTTGTTTCATGGTGGACTAGCCGAGCTCGTCTTTGAGCGGTACAAACTGTATGGACGAGCTCAGCTCGTCTTCGGTAGGGAAAGGGTTAAAAACACACAAAAAACATCTTTATGTTGATTTCAGCACGAATGTACATTGTAGCTTACGTAATTTGATCACACAGTATCAGAATATTAAAGGGACCACCGCACAGACTGTCTAGCCTTGGTGGGACGCATTACATTACAAGTGGTAGTACACGTGTTGTAGCAAGCTGACGTAGTTTGCGGGCATTCGTCTAGTAGAAACTTTAATTTGGTGTTATCTAAATTTAATGTCGAAGCGCTTTAGAAACAGCGCGAGATGCCTCGAAAATCCGAGATGAGGTGTCGATATGGCCACTCTGTTCGACAAGAAAAAGCGAGCGTTAAAGGGACAGGCAACCGGTCAGAACTTGAATTTAATAATAATGTTTGGGGTTTAACGTCCAGAAACCACGATATGATTTTGAGGGACGCTGTAGTGGAGGGCTCCGGAAATTTCGAACACCAGAGGTTTTAACGTGCACCCAAATCTAAGTACACGGGCCTCAAGCATCTTCGCCTCCATCGAAAATGCGACCGACAGAACTCGAATTTAGATAACCTCACTAATGGAAAGACTGTGTATCGTACTGGCTAATACGAGCACTGTTTTCGTTGCGCCGTAAACAACTGCACCGAGAAGAGTCGGTTGCGAGTCCCTTTAACATCAGCTTCTTTTTTACGTAGATAAACGTGCCCAACCGCCAGAAAAATGGCAGATAACGATTAAAAAGTCACATGGTATTATATGCATTCGCCTAAGATAACTCGAAGGCAAAAGCCATCTTCTTCTTCTTTTCTTTCTCAGACGATGTATGAATCCTCCCCCGCCTCTGCCCCCCTCCGAAATCTTTGCGCCTCACGTGGTTTTGCATTGCCTCCACGATCGGAAGCATTACAAACTTTGTGTACCTCACGTAGTTTTGCATTGCCTCCAGGATCGGAAGCATTACAAACTTTGTGTACCTCGCCTGGTTTTGCACTGCCTCCGTAATCGCCCCACCTTTTGACGAAGCGGTGATGTCGTCTGATGACTTCATCATGTGACGTCATGATGGCGTCGCAATTTTTGACGATGGTGACGTCATGACGACGTCATATAGTGACGTCATCACGCAATTATATTTTGCATCCCACGTCTTGGTACCGAGGCCGCCGACGCCAACGGCCAATTTTCGCGTTTGATGAGGAGGCATCGGAGGCTTTCGCTTTAATGATTGTCCCGCGGTATATACACCAGAGCACGTCTGTCTCGCACCCAGGCTCCTGGCGAGCCGAGCGGATACTCTCGCACCCAGACGCCGGGCTGACCGGGCTGCCGAGGCGCGCGCGGGCTGCACCAAGTAAACAGGGCAAGCTGCAGTTCTGAGGCTTTAAAGTGCGAAAAAGTACCCGTTCACGCCACTTCAGCGTGTAAGAGCTCGTCTGGGCACTACTGCGTTGTCTTTGGATGCCAAAACAAGCAGGGCGACAAGAGGATGTTAGCGTTGTCTGCGACGATTACGACGTGCCACGGAAATAGTGCCGGTGTGGTGTTTTCAGCTTCGCCGCGTGTGGATAACTGTGATTCAAGCAAAAAACTAGGAGCCGAGTGAAAATGCGCGAGTAAGTACACTAATTGCGTGTATTCTGCAGTGTGATGCCCACCTATTTCATTTTGCGAACCTAATTTGCGTGACACGCAGCTGGGTTGAAGGCAGGCGCGAGCTTTGTGTGGGGGTGCACTTCATACCTTTGAGCGTTTCCTTGACGAAAGTCTCGTGTAAGGTAGTGCTTTCAAGCCCAAGCAATCAGCATGCTTTGCCACTTTCAACGGTCCCCGCCACGGTGGTCTAGTGGTTATGGCGCTCGACTGCGGACCCGAAGGTCGCGGGATCGAATCCCGGCCGCGGCGGCTGCATTTTCGATGGAGGCGAAAATGTTTGAGGCCCGTGTACTTACATTTAGGCGCACGTTTAAAGAACCCCAGGTGGTCGAAATTCCGGAGCCCTCCACTACGGCGTCTCTCATAATCATATCATGGTTTTGGGACGTTAAACCCCAGATATTATTATTATTATTATTATGCCACTTTCAACGGAGTATTAAGCTTTAGTGATTTGATGGCATCCACGCCTTCGAGATTTCGTCTTCAAAAGGTAATAAATGGCACGGTGCTCCTCAACAGCTGGTAGAATTTCGTGCTTTCATTGCAGTGTTTGATGTCCCCAAATTTATTTGGACACGAGGCATCCAGCTGCACATTATACATATATTGGCACGTAAGTAAACAGTACTCGCGCCAGTGTCCTTTACGTCGCAGGCGTAGCTAACCGGCTTAACTAAGAGTAGCACAGTTTCGCTTGTAATGCATCATCGTTACAAGAATAAAATCGCGCAGGTAGCTTCCAAATGGGATCGTTGAACGATACTGCAGGTTATACTCTCTGATAGCACGCTTTTGTGAGCAAGACGCATTATTGTAAGAGCGCTCGTGAAACAAAAATTACGTTCCGCGAAACTACCCGTAAAGCGTACTCTAATTATTACGCGATGCATGCTGAAATGATCACATTCCACAAAACTTTGTGCACAACTTGTAATATGGCGCAACAAAACATCGTTTCACTCTTTCGCGAGCTGCACTGCAATTACGATTCACGCGTACCACAGTGAGAACGTTTTTTTACAAATGTAACAGCGTACGTATCTGACGAGGTTGCTTCCGCAGCCCACTCAGCACGTACTATATACATTGTGGACTTGCATGAGCAAGGTGTTCTTGATGTTCCAATAAAATCAGCGAATATGTCCAGGCTAGAAAAGACGCGAAACACGCTCTCCGACGGGCTGAGTTTCGGGAGTTTCACGTTTGCTCTGCGTAGCGTCTGCTGGCGTGGCAGCCCGCGCATGTTTTTCGTCGCGTGTGCGATAGATGGCGCGACGCGCGATGCAAATATGGCGATGCGCATGGAATTCTCTGTGTTCTGGTCTATAGTCCGCGTTCAGCAGGATGTAGCTCTCAGCAATGGCAGAAATACAACAGTGAGTTGCTATGAACTGTATTTACACATTGGTGAGGCTGTACAAAGTATAAAGGAAACATACCGTAGCCAATAGCCATGTAGCCGATCTCGAAGAGCGCGATCCATCGAATCAAGTTGCCAGTCACTTCGGTGTCGATAGCAGTCAGCATGTAGAAGCCTCCCTGCGTGTTTCAATGCTGAATGAAGTTACAACTTTATAAGTTTATGCAAAAACATGTGTGTGACTTTCTTTAGTTGCAAGGCTGATTTTTAGTCCACTTTAATTCTTTTGAATTTAAGTGAGAATCATTACACTACACTTAAAAACCACAAATAATATCCCTGTGCTTTCCTTGGCTTGTTGACTATCGGTTTAGTTAGTTGTGTATAATACAGAAAACGAGCTCCGCGGACAATTACCCTTCTTTCGTACTTTGAGTTGCACAGTGTCGATTTTTTACTCTTCAGGTACGCTTACGGCCACATTTTAACGTGATAGCGTTAGAGAGCTCGTTTCGCAGAAATGCCGCCGTCGGTGTCGGCGTCGCTACGCCGCTTGTGAGCGAAAAATCGTCCGTGAGCGAAAAATCGTCCGTGAGCGAAAAATCGAGAAAGATGCAAATAAAATAAACAAGAAGAATCTACCATCCCATTGAGGATCGAATCCGGGCCGTTTGCGCGCCAAGCAGGTGTCCTACCACAAGGCCACAATGTTACTTGCAACTGCTTCGGCAAAAAACAGTACACAAATGCCATGTAGTGGAAGGAGTCTCCTTAACGCATTTTGTTCGGCAGGTGTCACGACGAAAATGAGCCCATTCGGCGATTTGTAGGCGCGTCGGCGAGGCCATCAAACTACGTTTTTTGCGCGACGCCATGCTTCGAAAAAAGGCGGGACAGGGCAGCCATCGGCGCTAAAAACACACACGAACTTTCAAAGAGCGCCCAAAATGGACAATTATGTCCCTCTAGCGGAAAACGTATCAAGACAACGTCTCCTTTATGGCCTCCGAGATGGCGGGCGCGCGGCGTCCCCGCCATCTCGGAGGCCATGCTCCTTTCTAGAGGAGGCGTTGATCAAGCAAACAGCAAACATTAGATAATGTGCTGCCATCTGTGAGGCATTGTGAGAAATGTGTCTCGACTTTAGCACAGGGAAATGCTTTAGATCGAAAACCTGTACCAGTGCCTGTAACATTACTATAGATACATAGCGCGCGCGTGTGTGTGTCTGTGTGCGTAACAACACATATTATTAAGCATGCACTTAATGGTGGAAGTGCGCACTGGGGGCCGGATTTCGCTATCGCATTCAACTCTTAAAGGCGAAGCTTAAGGGTCTCCCAATTTTTGTGATGCGCATTGCAAATGATTATTGCTTCCATTATTCGATAATATACTAAAAATCCGTATGTTTAAGGTATTGAAGTGCCGCACAGACTAAAAAAACGCAATTTTGGAGAGATGCAGATTAATCAATTACACGGAGGGTCAGTTACCCGTTAGATATGAAACGAGTTCTGATAGGAAAGAATGTGAATCAGGAGATTAGATAGGTTCAGACGTCAGAATTTATGCTGATCCGTTATAGTATACAATAAATACATGAAAAGCTTGAAGCCATGTGACATGTATTTAAGTTGATATATTTTGGGCTCTTGGTGTCATTAAAGTTGCAGTATTAAATTGAAGCCTTCGTAGAGAGCTATGCGGGGATTTTTTGCCGTAGATTTGCTTCTATCTCTTGAACATAGTGAGTGAGTGAGTGAGTGAGTGAGTGAGTGAGTGAGTGAGTGAGTGAGTGAGTGAGTAGTGAGTGAGTGGTGAGTGAGTGAGTGAGTGAGTGAGTGAGTGAGTGAGTGAGTGAGTGAGTGGTGAGTGAGTGACGTGAGTGAGTGAGTGAGTGAGTGAGTGAGTGAGTGAGTGAGTGAGTGAGTGAGTGAGCGAGCGAGCGAGCGAGCGAGCGAGCGCACTCATGTTCTGCACCCACACCCAACGTCGATCACCTGCATAGTGAGCGGTATGCCGAGCAGGAATCCGATGCAGCAGGCAACCGCGGCGAGAGTGGTGCGACGCTGACGCAGGTACTCATACCCGTCCTTGAGTGGAGACAACAGAGTCTCCACAAACGCCATCTGCGTGGAAGCGCGAGAGACGGGAGGTTATAATTCGAAACTTCGGGCTTTTCCCAATTTAGTTATCGCCTGAATTTCTATGCGTCTCCTTGGCGTACACGTATCTTAGTGACACCTAGTCAGAGCACTTTTCTGAGTCAGCATGTCATTAAACTTAGTTGATAATTTACACAAAACGAAGAGTCTAATCCTCACTTGTGATCCTACAGTGAGGAGGAAGATCATGGCGAAGAAGACAGCCGCCCAAAGGTTCGGTTGAGACACGGTCGACACCGCTTGCGGGAACGCGATCAATACCAAACCGAGCCCCGTTGTGTACAGGCCGTCAGCATTCATGTCGCCTGCAAAAAGCGCGAAAGATGTAACACCGCTACCATTGAGTTACATGCAAGTATTTGAAATGATTCTTAATGTGAAGAATTCTTCGGGAACCCCTACACAAGGTCTCGCGAAATCTCTCGAAGTGTCTTCGGTTCTCGCCAAGCCTTGCGACGTTTATCTACGGGAACAGCTCGGGAGAGACACAAACACAAGAGACCAACATGGACTGGCTCTGACTTCCAAGTAAACTTTGTTAACATACTATATGAAAAACGAAAACAAAATAGCACATGTGATCACAGCTCATTTATTTGTGCATGAAGACGGGAAGTGAAACATGGAACCGAGATAACAGCAAAAACAGCAGAAAAACATCGAGGAAACCAAACGAACTTATGTTGAGGTTACATGTGTAGCACTAAGGTAGTCTATTTCTTTGTCAGTTAGCGCAATGGATGGTTTACTGATGCAATTGCCTCTGGTTTTAGCCGCAGCCTCAACGATGATGCGCGTGTATCCTGGTGACGCCTAGCTAAAATCTGTGTCTTGTCGAGTGCTTGAGCGCAATTGCATTGCGAGTAACGAATTGCAAGAAACCTTCAGTTTATTTTTGTACTTTTTGTTTGTAAAATGTTCCGTCGCAGTAAAGGCGGTGTACAGAATCGTCGCAAGGACAGTCTGTATTCATAAGAGAGGAACATCGTGGAAGCGATGGGGCACCTATTTTCAGGAGATCCACCATGGAGATCCGCATTCTGAATGACATGCTGCCCAACACCGTGAACACACGAGACCGCCCACCAGACTGGCGATGACATCGACGACAGCGATGACGTATGCGTCTCTGCAAGAAAGAACGAAACATCGATAGATCGCTAGCATCTATCTATAATCTATCTATCTATCTATCTATATCTATCTATCATATCTATCTATCTATCTATCTATCTATCTATCTATCTATTAGATCTATCTATCTATTATCTATCTATCTATCTATTATCTATCTATCTATCTATCCTATCTATCTATCTATCTATCTATATCTATCTATCTATCTATCTATCTATCTATCTATTCTATCTTATCTATCTATCTATCTATCGATTCTATCTTGATCTCGTCTCTCTCTCTCTCTTTTCTATATATATATATATATATATATATATATATATATATATATATATATATATATATATATATATATATATATATATATATATATATATATATATATATGCATGAACTTTTACTGCCGCTTTCTGGCTTAGGACATGGAGTTTTTGTGTAGCACAATATATCTGATATCGCCACTTTGAATCTACTAAGCAAACCACAAACCAGTCGAGGAAAGGATTCTGGAATTCCTAACACAAATTACCTTGATTTCTTCTATTGCGCAAGAAAACTTTACTAACAAGGCACGAAAAGGATGCGAAACACATCGACCCTGTTACAGAAGTCTTGTTTTTTTTTTGGTTTTGCGCTAAGACAAAATCATGGATTACCAACTGACCCCTTCATGTACGTAACTAAGAAATTTCCTTCTCGTGGTAAGCTTACTCAATACCATTTTCCGTCTTCATTTGGTGCAGATATTCAATGATTCATAAACATTAAGACAACAGAAACAATATTAACAAGCTAATCAACATCAAAGTAATTGTCTAATGCAGTGCGAAGGCACCTCATTGTAATCTACAAGTAGAGCCGCGTATTTCTTCAGGTACCTTCATAAATCCCCGAACAACAGCGTAATCTAATCACGCCACCTATTTTTGTGCCGCTTTAGACTGTGGCTCTATTCACCATATACAAATGATAAATTTGTAATAATTCAACTCGTTCGTCGCTCCCTATTATTAGCGTCCATGTGTGGAAATTGACAGAATTATTATGATGGATTTTTTGTAGCGCAGTTAGGATTTACTATTAAAAGTTAATTTACGGAAATATATTTTTTCGCGTTACTCACATGCGCGGGTTGTTTGAAAATTCGTTGTAACTCCCCATCGTGATTACCATGCCCTGAGCGAGCCCCAATGAAATCAGCACTTGCTCGGCGGCTTTCTGCCAAACCTGCGGTAAGAAACAGTGCAATGGAAAACTGAATGCCTTCGAATGCGCGTCTAAGATCAACAGTTCAAGGAACAGTGCCTCTTTTTGACAGAAGAATCGCGACTGTCCAGCTGATATTAACAGAATGTAGTTGCTCCTAAATGTTAACAACTAACACGTGTGGGTTTTAAGACAGACGTGAGGGAATAATAAATGACTGAAAACATGCAGCGTAACCGTATACGTAATTATACACGCATGCGATAATAAACCGCATGATGACTGAGGGCGCCCCTCAGTCATCATGAACTAATACAAACTCGCCCAAATTTTTACTTTACTGAATAAACCCTATTCTGAACTTTAGACATGAACTGGAAATGTAAATTAGTGACGATCAATGGTTCACATATTGAACTGCGTCGTTGGAAGGACATGAACTACCATATTAAGGGGCCTTCGGTTTATGAGTTTATTCTGCGGACTTAAAAATGCGCTTAAATTGCTCTAAGGAAGTGGAGGCTGGCTTTTACTTTTTTTGAAAATGACGAAGCGATAGTCGAAAGTAACATGAATTAGGTATATTCCAAAAGGTCCATCTTCTTTGCAGGAGTTCAATGGAACGGACGAGCTGAAAACACTGCCAACTATAGCCTTGACTACGACCTGATAGAACTCTTGAGCTGCACGGATGTCCCCACTCTAGCGCGCCTGTTCTAGTTCATTCCTTATGGCGCTAGGGAGGGAACACATGAGCGGCGTGGCGCTAGTCAGCACATGTTCGCTTTCTTCAACTTCAGCGCTCATGGTGATGTTTTTGCCAGCGCATAACACTCATATCGTGTAATTATTTTGCATAAATGCGAAATACCTTGAAAATAAAATATTGCGGAATTCTTTGCATTTGTATAGACGCCTACGGAGACGGCATCATGTACGCCGTCCTGCATCACAGAAGTCTGCGGCTTCACACGTTAGTCAACAACTATAAAATGAATACTTAACAGCACTGGATAGTTCCCTTATGCTTCTGTCTAAGTTTACGAAAACAGACACATGTATACCGGCAGTTCGTCACAGAATGCGGGTGTTCTCACTCCAACCCCGTCCAAAAGGCCGCAGAGATAGCATACGAACATGCTATACAAGCGACACCAGCGGCGAGAGGCTGAACGAGAGTTGGCGCACGCTCTCCTTAAGAAGCCCAGCTGTCTGTATAGGTCAGGAGTTCTAGTAGGTCGTACGCTTGATGTCATGGTTGTCTGCGCCCTTCTCTCAGTCATGCTGTTAGGTGTTCATTACAGCGCGAAAAAATCCGCGCCAACGAGACAAACTTTAAGTTTCTCTGCAACGTTCACACCCGACCGACAGAGCTTTCATGATGTCCTATAGACGTTACATGTCAGCGCAGACACACCTACCGTGGAAAGACCGGGAACTGGACTACAACAGCTCTACATTTCACCTCGTATTCGAGAAGTCTCCTCCACTTCGGTAGCAGGTAGTAGGCAATGCCAAAGCTGACGCCGGTGAGAGTCGTGCCCCGGATGAGTAAGGCCACCATCACGAGTAAAGACACGAGGACAATCAAGAAGGCTACCTGGGTCGAGTGAGGAAAAATACACATTTAATGAACACATTGAAACAAAACAACCGGAGCGATGGTAGGATGGAAACTGGTCTAGGTGGCGCGGTTCTATTAAGCATGCGATCGTATCAACTTTTCCGCCCTACTGAAGTAGAATACACTCGCTCGTAGTTCGAAATAAGCTAGAAGTTCGACGGTGTTCACTTGAAAAAAGGCGGTTGCGGGGGGGGGGGGGGGGGGGTGCCGTTACTCGTTCAGAAAGCTCTCCCTGGTCCGATTTGTCATTGCATCCTTCCTTTGCATCCTTCCTCAAATAGAAAGGACAGCCGTGTTTATTGGCGGCACAGTCTCCAAACTATGAAATCATTAATCTATTTCGGATAATTATGCGAGACTATGCAGTTGTAACAGCCGACACTATACGATAACAGTTTCTTTGCTTTTTGTATCCACGTGAAATATTTCCCGCAAACTTTTATGACCTTTAAATGAATCACTGGACTAGAAATTGTTCAGCAGGACACGCAATTAGCGCAGCAAGGCCCCGGGAAATTGATCATCAACAAAACTTCAAATAGGGAAACTAGATGAAGGAAAATATTAAAGGTTTAATCCAAGGGTTTCTCGGGTTATTTAGCAAGAAACAGTAACAGCTGCCTAACGACCATGGGCACCGAATAAAACTGCGTGGAAAAGATGACATGTTCGACAGCCAGAAGCGGTGACAATATGGCTGATTGGACTAAAGAGTAGTACATATTTGGCCGGGAAAACCTTTTTGCGTGTGCACAACGCTTAAAGAAACGAAAAGAATAACACAGGACAGAGAGAACTAGTTCTTTTCTTTCCTTCAAACGTTGTACGCACGCAAAAGAGCTTTTCCTTGCCACATAGAAGTAGTGATAACATCATACTTATACATTAATGGGTTCTCCCGAATTGCAAAGGGAGGCGAGGTTTAAGACGTTATCTGCATCTTGAGAAGATTCTGCACTGTGATGTTAGTATATGTTAGATAGTAGATGGGCTCCAAGGAAACGAACCTTTCCGGAAGATCGGATTCCTCTGCATACGGCAATGAAGACGACAAACCAGGCCACAAGAAGCGCGACGAATAGGTCGGCCTGGGCACCACCAGGTTCGGTAATTCCCGAGCTAAGGCCCAGGAATCGCTTGCTTTTACATACGTAAAAATGAAAAAGAAGAAATGTAAGAATTGCAGCGAGCTTGCTTAGGTGACACCGTCTTGCGTGGATAGCGTGAGCCTCTCATGCCGTGCACCGGCAACAGTAGCCAAATGTAACGAACACTATTCGACAACAGTCGACATTAGCCAGCATTAGGCAATAGTTAGGGAACATAAACCAAAATTATTTACTGCTGCTATCATGTTACCATGGACCTCCCACTTTTCACCCACATTTCCTAACAGCTTCTAATTGAGTTTTTTGCCTAATGAATTTGGAAATTATTATGAATAATATATTTATTCTCATAATTTATAATTCGTCCTCGTTAGGCGCTTCCAACGGCAGCACTCACTACCGCGGCGCCAGACGCTCTTCAGATGTCTATACACTTTGAAAACCACAATAATTTTCTTCAAAATCTTGCTGCTCATCACTCTGCTCAATTTTACAGAAATGGAACTCCCAGCGTACCAACATGCGTAGAACGCGGGAGAAAGTGCGTTATCTTTACCTTGCACATGTGATGGTGGCCAATAGTTCGACAAAAGCACACGTGTTCCGACTAGGTGGAAAACATCGGATGTGTGATATCGGTGTCACAGGGGCACTTTTGATGGCGGTCAGGAACAATCCGGATAAGCTCAATTCAGATCAGGTGCTGCTAAACGGGTCACTTTTGAGCGCGAACCGGGATGAAGACGACCGCGATCTGCGCATTGCTATCTGGCCCGTGATCGCGATTTGGCTGTCGTCTGTGCCAAACTCGATCCGGATTAGGCTGCACCGCGTAGTAGCGACGAACTTGTTGATCGCGATCAAGAAGTTCGATCCGGATCGGCACTGATCGCGATCAAAAGTGCCCGTGTGACGCCGGTGTAAGAGACTGAAATGCACTTACTAGAAGAACTGCTCCATCGAGGTCTCGTTCGCATTCTTGCATCCCTTGTATCTGGACTCGAATTCGTCACGAGGCACCATGATGACCACGGAGCCGTTGTTGATGGCGACCGCGTCACTTTCGGTGGAGTTTACGCGACCGAAAAGAATTAGCAGAGATTCGTTGGCTTCCTTACAGGATTTCTGTGTTTGAAAGAGAATACGTAGAAAACAAATAGAGCAGGAATTAGCGCAAGATAATAGTGAAAGTCAGGCTATTTCTACGCGATCTATCTATTCGCGCATATTGTGCAACCCAGTCACCCTAATTGTGTTATTCTGCCGTGTTGACGAGGTGATGTGTAAGTACATGTCAAAGAGCTTTGTGGCAGAACAGTGGACAAAAAGGGGCGAAGAACACACAGGAAAGAACGCTGCATGTTCTTCGTCTCATTTCCTGCACTCTTCTGCCAAAATGTTCACCTAGAACCCCCATGTCAAAGGGCATTTGGGCTCAGCCGCAACGTACACTGAGGCCGGTGACAATCTCGAGCAAGAATTTTTCCTTAGCTTACTCTGGCTATAAGATCAGGTATACTGTGGGTAGTTTGTTTCTCACACAACCACCAAATAGAATCCACGAGACTGTTCGGCTCTGCAAATTGTTGAATATGCCCCCTTCGGAAACATATATGGTAAGATCTACTCTGTACCGCTTAGAAGGGCAACCTGTCTACAGAACACGCTCGTGACAGTGGGCCGGTTAGCACTTTGACGTCAAAGAAGGCACGTCGCCGTGCCACTCGATGTCGCTTGGTCCGTCACACACGTTGACATCGACGTCAGAGCCGCTGCCTCCATGGTAACGTATCCGCTACATTTTAGTAGACATTATAACCATGCTAAAATAATCGAGAGCCGGAAAGAAGGCAGAAAAACCGCACTGTAATAAAAAAAGTTCGAGAGCTGCTACCCTGATACTATTAGCGAGCATTCTCGGCACTGGTTCCGGTCATATCGAGGATACAGGTCTGACAGGTATAGTATCCGAAACTTAGCACCTTATAAATCTGTGTTTGAAAATGCGTTAATGGGCAGATTCAAATATGACGGCTATTAGCGAATTACAATATGTTCAATACATTTGTTACGGCGCTGGTTACTTTGGAAGCTTGCTAGTTAATTTGTTGGTTTTTTTTTCTATTTGCTACAGGGAAATACACTGTAGGGCCTTACGTCCCATACCGTACTATTATTTGAGGCGCAGCGCAGTGGGGGACGCCAGACTAATTTGGACTAACTGCGGTTCTTTAATGAGCACCCAAATCAAAGTGCCCGAGTGTGTACCCCCCACCCCCTCCAAACCCAGCCGCAGTAATGGCCGGGAATCAAAACAGCGTCATCGCGTTTAGAAACGCCAGACCGTATAGTCCGTAAGCCATAACGGAGGGCAAACCGTGTGAGTCGTTCGGTGACGTTGGTAGTAATCTTTGTTTCTGTACATTTCCTGTTGTAACTGCTTGTAATTCGTCCACGACTGTCGCAAAGGACTTCGTTTGGCAATGAGCGTTGATGACCGAGTCGCCTGTGGACGAGGTGCTTTTGTTATTACAGCGGGAGATTCAGGATTTCTGCGGAATTCGTAGGCTTGAAGCGACCAGGAATCGTTTAACAAAGAACGTCTCTGCAGCAAGCGTTTCGACAAGTGCCTTACACTCGTCCAAACGTTGGTTACGGTGAAATATTCCATTCACCGATTTCTAATTGTTTCGTTACTTACGAATACCGATCCTTGAACGAAGCAGTACTCGTTCGTCCATTCCGGGTTGCACGTGGTCCAGGGCTGCACTTTCCACAAGGAGTAGTAGAAGTAGGCGAGCGCGTAGGACGAAATCACATTGTAGTAGATGCTCGTGAGGAAGACGGTGTACATCATGACCACGGGCACGCCTGTGCAAATTTCAGAGCGTTTTTGGTGGTTACGTTCTGGGTTCAAGTTTTATTGTACACGCCCGTCGTCATCAGAAAACAATGACAGAAGAACGGCAGGCAATTTACGTCATCATCACCAAAACAGATGTCGTAGTGAGGGTTCGATCCTCTGCCCCACTTCCACAACTACCTCCCCAAAGGCTAGAACGCTAAGCATTGCGCCAGTGCAGCAGCAGGGCGACAGTGATGGGACCGCAGGCTTCAACATCTATCAATACTGATAACTTTGTCCCCCCCCCTCCCGCCAAAAAATTCTGAGATAACGCCACGACTTTGCTACCGAGATAAGATTAAACTCAGCGAAGCCTCCGAAAGCACTTAACGCTATAGCGAACTTGGTGGATGGCTCCGAAGCGTCTGCATCGTTGAGCCTGAAGCAGTCAGGCCATGTGCCGCCATGTTAGGCTATCAATCATTTTCTGTTCATCTGGGTAACAAAACTTGGCGGAAGACATACTAAAAAAACAAAAACAAAGAAAAAGAAACGCGCCTGTCCGTAAATGCAAACCACTGTTCTTTAGTCAATACACTGCTTCGTTCTTTTTGCCTTTCTTCTCAAAGGAACAAGCGCTCTCTATTTTTCGTACCGGAGCTGTACGTTCCCCGTTATGTGGACAGAAACTATTGGAGGCTATATGCTAGGGGTCCGTGTATTGCGCGATGTCAGTATACGTTAAAGAACTCCAGTAACACATTTCACGCTATTTGTTGGCTGTTCATCATCACAAGGCAAAAACAGCGCACACTTCACGTAGACAGACACAAGGAATGTTTGCCTTCGTGATGTGTGCGCTGTTTTTTACTTTCTGATCAGGAACTCCAGGTGGTCGAAATTTCCCGGAGCCCTCCACCACGGTATGTCTCATAGCCTGCATTCATTTAGTAGTTAAACCGCATAAACCAACATGAATAAAAACGGCCGTGGAAGAGCCCCTCTTTAGTAACTACGCACGTAATAATTTGCCACCTAATTACCCTCTTTGTCCTTTATACATGTGCCTGTTATATATGAACTAATAATAATAATAATAATAATAATAATAATAATAATAATAATAATAATAATAATAATAATAATAATAATAATAATAATAATAATAATAATAATAATAATAATAATAATAATAATAGTGATAATAATAATAAGTACATTGAGCAAGCGGCACGCATGCGAAGGACTTGATGGCAGAGGAGCTGCAGAACTGTCCCATAATGAGCTCCAAGAAGTACATGGGACGTCCGAGCACCGTGAGCAGGAGCACATATGGCACCAGGAACGCAGCTGCATAAGCGTGAAGATCACACACAGTGGTAAACGGGGCAAAATGATAAGTGTTCGAAGATTTCCAGGCCATCACCTGTTCTGTCGTTAGTAATGTATGAGTATACTTTCATTTGCTTATTACTTTAAAGCTTAATCATGCTCAGAAACCGCGGACGGTAGTTTGTGGGTGGTTGCCACAAACCTTGTCTATTCTGCGAATGTTAAGATGCTCAATTTATTAACGCGAAAGCATTTCCTGGCTAGGTTGGCGAAAGCGCGCACACGAGGGGCATCCGCAAAAGCCGTGTCCTCAAAGCACGTGACCTCTACCACCAGAACTGACGACAAGCAGGCGTCGCAGCAGCGCAACTCCGCGCGCACTCGACTACGCCACTGCAACCACTTGCAGCCTTGGCGTAGGGGAGGGGAATCCCCGAAGAAGGGGGAGGGGGATTCCCTGCTCGAAGAAGCGAAGGAAGGCACAAAGGAATAGTCAAGGTTCTGACGTCTGCAACATGTGGGCACAGACGTAGCATCATGAAAGAGAGCCGCCGTATCAGTAGGCCTCCAGAACAATCCGGCAACACCACTTTAAGCACCCCGCCATAACAACCACCAAGCCAAAAGAAACGCTTCATGTTTCATCTCATAGAAAAACTCACAGGGGCCCTTTTGCGTTCACCTAAGACGACTAGAAGGCGAAAGTTATCTTCTACTTCTTCATCTCAGTCGATGTACTAGTCCCTCCACCCCCACCCCCTCCCCTCTGAAAGCTTTCTACAGCGAAGGTGGTTTTGAAGAGCCTCCAGGATCGTAGGCATTGCAAGATTTGCACACCACACACGGCTTTGCAATGCCTCCAAGATCGGCCCCCCTTTGACCAAGCGACGATGTCTTTTGATGGCTGCATCATGAGACATCACGCTATGTGACGTCACAACGCCGGCATGATAACGTCAAGATGGCGTCACAAATTTCGACGATCTGTGACGTCATAATGACGTCATCACGTGATTATTTTTCGCATCACTTGCGTTGATGTCGACGCCGCCGATGGTCAATTTTCGCGTTTGATTTTCTTTTGCAAATTTACTACTCCGCTGCAGACAAGCAGGAGATATTTGACGGATGAAAGGATTTCGACTCGCCACGTACCGCCTCCGTTCTTGTAGATGAGGTACGGGAACCTCCAGATATTCCCGAGGCCGAGGGAAAGAGAGAGGCACGAGAGAATGGACTCGATCTTGTAACCCCACTTGTCCCGCGGCTCGGCAGCTTCCGCAGCTTCCATGATTCCCTAGAGCTGCGGTCGAAAAAGAAGATAGAATTAGCACGGTCAACCCACGTCTACGTGTCATAATTAACCACTCACCGGCTGTCACTATATATAGCGTAAACGCTCACGTCGCACTGACCGAAGGTACTATTCTGGACACTGTCAAGTTCATTATGCTAGCACAACAGCGCTAAAAAGGACAAGTACCAAGAAAGACACGATACAGGCGCTGAACTCTCAACTAAAAGTTATTCGAAGGTATATGAAGATATATAAAGCTGCCGACCTATTATAGTCACATGAGAAACCATTGCATCTACGCAGCAGAGTAATCAGGGTCAATAAAAATACCTAATCATGTCAAAGAGATACACATCTGTCATGAAGCCGAAAAGAAGAAGGAAATCCACAACAATAAAAAAAAACATACGTGACAGTCCAAAATATGATACACATTAACGCGGCAGGTTTAAATCCAGGTGGCTAACTTCATTGTCCCCAATCGAAACAGACGGTTTACTCACGCAATCTTCCCCCTCCCTTTCAATGTAAAACGCTTCCATTACCTCTCTAGTGCATTTGTCCGGCTGACCAAACAAGAACGTGGTTTTCACTGCCCTCAGCGGGCAGCCACATTCCCTACATTGAGCTGGCAGGTGCAAAACCCCAGATGCTTGGATAAGTGTTCTTTTAATCTAAC
Organism: Rhipicephalus sanguineus; assembly: GCF_013339695.2. Lineage (NCBI taxonomy): Eukaryota > Metazoa > Arthropoda > Arachnida > Ixodida > Ixodidae > Rhipicephalus > Rhipicephalus sanguineus. The sequence goes on from NC_051185.1 coordinate 36,168,861, forward strand.
ATTGACGCACCACCCGATTTGTCCTATATACCCCCCCTCCCCCGCGCGCATGATAATGGAACCCTATACACAATGCATGAGTTGCAGCGAACATATCTCTTATTTGTTTTTTATTCGGACAGTGCCTTATTCAGCGCCTTTGTCGTGTATTCCTATGTCTTTTTCTTTTTTAGCCCTATTGCTCTTGCATAATCAATTACCACTAACTAGCCCAACTATCTCTTCTAGTACTGTCAAATTCGTAATGTTGTCAGCTCTGATTAGTCCAGAGCGCAACTACGTACCTTTCTGATTGACATAAAATTCCGCCATTAAAGATTTTGACAACATGGCGGAATTCGACAGTGCCTGGAATAGGACCCCGGCACTCACTCACGTTAATACAGAGTTTTAGTGCTGGGTACCCAAGCGCTTGGGGCCCCAAGGGCTTGGGTACACGCGAAGTTGCGTACCCAAGCAGACACGCCTTATAGTGGCGCGTACCCAACCGCAAGCCGCACGAAGGTCACACGCGCACGCAGCGCCATAGCGTCTAGTCGCGTATGGATTGATTTGTGTTATTTTACAATTTAAAATGTTAAACTAAGCATAGATAACGGCGTGAAATGAATTGCTTCCAATACAATATTCTTAATTAATATGGCAAACTTGTAAACCCGAGAAAAAAAAAAGTTTTTTTTGCACGTGTCGAAGTTGCGACTGCAGCCGCTGCCGTAGCCCGACAACGACATACAAGCGGAGAAACTATGGCGGGTGATCGGCGTCGTCTTTTCCCGTGTACCTACCGTTCATTTACATTAACTGTGCGGTTTCATTAGCGTCTTATAGTCTGTCCGGTATTCCGCTATCGCAAAGGCGTAGCATGTGCCGTAGCTGCCGCCTCGTGAAATTGCGCCAGCTCTGAGCGAAAAAAAAAAGAAAACAAACAAACACGTAATCTATGTCCACCAAGATTCCGGGAGAGCCCATCCTCTCGCTAAGCCTACAGCATCGATCATTTGAGTATGGCTCTCGAAAAATGGTGCCGAACGGACACGAATACTTTGCTGTGGAAGCTTAAGGACATTAATGTAAAGCAAGTACTAAGAGCATTGGTTCGGAGCTGACGAACTACAGAGCGCCCGACGGCCACTTAATAAATTAAAGGCGGACGTGTCCTGCTAGGGACAGCTGATCTCTACTAGGAGGCCAGTGGTGGCAGCGTTGTTTATGTCCGCGCGCACGCACGACCCCTGCGACCCGGGCATGCATGCTTTTATGCTTTTGGGGCTTCGCGCATGCGCCGTACCGCCGCCCCAACGTCCTGGGTGCGCAAGCCGCTTGGGTACCCAGCACTAAAACTCTCTAATGAAAACACCTTCTAACAGAGGCGTAGGTTTTCCACTTGCCCGGGCGAGCGGGACAGAGGGAAGTCAGAAATAACTGCGTACTGAAGGTGGCACAGGAAATAAATCTGTTGTTAAGGTCAGAACTTCTAGCTGTTTCCGAAGTGCATCTATGCATGGTTCATTGCAGCCGTGTACTACAGGTGTAAAACAAAATGCATCTGGTGTATAGCCCCCTCGGCTATTATTGGGGTTGCAAAGGTATCTGGCCCGGGGGGGGGGGGGGAGGTAGGACAGGAACGGAATACTTGTACCCCTCTTGGACAAGTTCGGAGGGGAGGGGGGCAATGCTGTAACGTCGTGGTGGGCATGTACCTAGCTTATACTGCAAGAGCTTATTAACCGCTCACATCATCTTATAACGTTACCGCACGGAGCGAGAAACTAGCGCAGCTAAAACATTTCCGTATCGTGGCACGCTGACACTGTAAGGGCAATACTGTCGCCTAAATGGTACCGTATTACCGGTGCTGATAGAAAAACCGTACTATTTCGAAGTTACCATTGCAGCTCTTGATTTCAGTGGTATTTCTGTTGCTGTTCTAGTCGCCTACTCACTAGCGTAAGCAAAAATCTGTTCGCATGTAACAAATGACTCTGGTCTCCTACTAAGACAGGCAGCTCGTACAGAAGGCTTTCTGTTTGAATCGCCAGAAGCAGAATTTCCGTACCTTGTGAAGCTTGCGAGAACCGATTCCTTCGTTCTTCTTGTTATCGTTTTTTATCGCTGGATAAGACCCGCTACAGGGGGGGGGGGTGTTGATCAAGGAAGAGGCGCTTTTACGATTCTCTTTACTACCTTAACGTTAAAGATTAGCTAGCTAGTAATGCTATTATATAATAAAATACAAAAGTTGAAATGCATAAACGAGAATAAAGGTGAGATTAATATGGAGGTTAAATAATCATAGCATTTAAAGGAATAAGGAGTGAATACACTGCCGTAAAGATGGAAGCCAGCGAAGCCAGCGGCTGCGGCTGCACGTTCTGGGGCAATGGATTCAAGCCGATTCAAGCCGCTCCTGTGCGCGTTAGCGCTCCTTCAATACCTGCTGTTTTTCTTTCGAGCCAACGACACGCGTCCGTTCCATAGCGAGTGCAATGGGCATATGCTAACAGTTCCAGCGCGGTCTCTACGTCACAAGACAAAAGGGACAGCAACAATCGCGACACTCATGGAAGAATCATCGGCAGTGGCTAGTGGGAAAGAGAACCTGTGGCGAGGGGGCGAGGGGCGATGCGCGAGGGACGCCGTATATTGTTGTTCTACGTGTCGTTTTGTCCGCGTACGCGATCCATCAAAACGAATCGATATAGAGACTCGCTATATTGTAAGTTATAATTTAACAAGGTAATCGTTTCGTGTTCGATAAAATTGCCACTGGAACAAAATGCATCTCTGTGACCGAATCCCAGTGGCCACGCTCCCAAGTGCGCAAATGATTGTTGAAAACAGCGTTAGAGCAACTTTACGAAATGAGCTTTACAAAAATCTTCTTTGTCTCGTAAACCGCTCGGAAAATAGAAATTATGTTCAGTGGTTTCAGACACATTACAGAAGTAACTCAAACAAGTCAGAAGCTCAGAGTAAAATGAAGCTTGAAGAGGTGAAATTTATTCTCGAACATTATGTGTCGTTGCAGCCAACGTTTCGTTCGGCAAGTGGTTTTGTCTCATTCAAGGCAGCTGTTGTCTTGAAGAGGACAAGACCACTTGTCGAAACGTCGGCTGCAGCAACACCCCGTGCTCAAGGTTCTTTCAGAAGCGACACAAGAAGATAAGGCTAGCATATCCAAGGCTAGTGTTGATAAAAGAGAGAGATATATATATATATATATATATATAGTTCTTACATAAATTTAATTTTTGCCTTCTTTTTCTAGTGTTAAACGCTAAGCTGGTTCATTAAGACGTGACGCTTACTGTTTAATGATGTTTTCAGCATATAATAAAATAAAAATATGGGCGAAATAATTGTGATTTTCTAAACGAGACGAGAAAGATTTCGACAGTTCAGCTCGGAACAGTTTTTTTCTGCTTTCTGGGTACGAATGTAACGTAATTAGTTTTGCACATAAAGATAAGTGATGGTAATTAAGAGATATGTCATTCAAAAAGTTACTGATCTGACAGCCGTACTTTCTTAGTCTTTTTTTGCGGAGGATTCCGTCACCTGCCCGTAATCATGGCTGCACTACGCTTTATAAAGACGTTTGTTCTAGAGCCATCTTTAGTTTGGGAGCCCCGCTACGCTAATGACAAAACCTCCCATTGTCCCTTATGCAATGGTCGAACACGACTAGAAGGCGAAAGCCATATTCTTTTTCTTCTCAGCGAATGCACTGATACTCCCCCTTCCCTCCATTACGAAATCTTTCAGTACCTAACGTAGTTTTGCGTTTCCTGCAGGATAGGATGCATTACAAGCTTTTCGCTCCTCAACGGTTTCGCACAGCCTCCGTGATCAGCGCGCCTCTGACCAAGCGACGATGTTCTGCGAGGACGTCATCATGACGTCACTATGACGTCACAAATTCTGAAGTCGGTGGCGTCATGATGACCTCACAGGTTGACGTCATTGATCGCATCATGTTACGTTGAGGTCATATCCGCTTTGATACGCCGCTGTACACACAGATTCACTTAATATCACGTGAATTTTGAACGTTTTCAGCGGCGGAGCTGTTTAAGCATGGAGAATCCCCGTTAGTCGCGAACAAAAATGATCATCTTCATGCTTTCATCAAATAAATAATGATGATGATGATGATGATGATCACCTTTTTGAATGGCTCACACGCACTCTGGAGGATTGGCCAAGAAACGAATGATTTATAGGTAAAAGTGGGCACATATGAAAACGAATTATAGAGAGAATATATCAGTAATGCTAATTAAAAATTCAGAATCAATACCGCCCTGATTCAATTTAGAATTGATGTACAGCGGAACAGACATTATCATTTTCATCTCCCTTCGTCCTCTTCTTCATCTTCTGCTTCACTCGCAGAACACGTACGCCGATTTGTCCGGCGTGGGATGGAATTACTCTGATGGGCGAGAGAACAAGTAGAGAGAGAGAAAGAAACAGATAGAAAGAAAGAGAAAGAGAGAAATACAGAAAATGAAAGGGAAGAAAGACAGAGAGGGAGAAAAATAGAGAATTAAAGAAAGAGAGAGAAGGAAAGAAACAAAGGAAGTAAACATAGAAAGAGCGAGAAAAAGACGGAAATAGGTAGACAGAGAAAGAAAGAAAGAAGAAATAAGCAGAGACAAAAATACATAGAAAAAACAGAGAGAAAGATAGGAAGAAAGAGACAAAAAAAATGAAGAGAGACAAAGAAGGCCGCCCAGCTCAGCACTCCCTTCAGGCTTTCTCGCTCTCTTTCCTCTCCATCTTTAAACCTCCCCCACCCTGTTCCCATGTGTAGGGTAGCAAACCGGTTTTCCTAAACTGGTTAACCTCCCTGCCTTTCCTTCCATACTATTTCTTCCTTCGTCTATCTTAGCGCCACTAGTTCGAAGCTGCCTTATTTTTTTTACGTTGCTTTTTTTTGTATCATTCGTGTTGACGTCGACGGCGGTGTCACGATGTGTCGTCAGGTCTCGCCAAATCTCGAAGACGATGGCTACGGTCAATTTTCGCGTTTGATGAGGCATCAAAGGCCCTCGTCTTAATGTTGTATTCACATTCAGAGGCAAACTAGACTGCAATGTATTCCCATCTGGGAACGCATCAAGGCGACCCGACCGAGCTCGAGCCTTATATCAGTCGCGAAAAGACGACGACAAAGATGGGCCAATGCACGTTAAGGTGGGGTTAGACTTTAATGCTACTGTTGTAATGTGTCTTCGGGATAACTATTTGGCTGACTGGTCTGATTTTACGAGTACACCATTGTTGCACTCTCTCCATTAAATATATGTTTTTTTACCTTTAATCGTCGTGTAATATTCCGAATATCGTTTGTAGTTTCTTATGAACGATTCTTGGCCAATACCCCAACTTGGGCACGAGCCACACGAGAAAGAAATTACCATCACCATCATCATTCGCCAGCCCGTTTTACCAGCAGGTTCTTTCCGCAAGGTCCGTTGACGAAACGAGGGTACGGCCGTTCTGCAGCCATGGAGGGAACAACGTCGAGTTCGTTCGATGCGCCGAGGGCTTGTGGATCCCAAGGTGGACGATTACTTACATCGGTGTTGGACCACGTGCCTCCACATGGGCCGTTGTTCGCTTCATTGCTCAACACACGGGAAGACTCGTGGCGAATGGCCGGTCCAGCTTCGCGGCAGTACATCGTCCCGACTGCTGCGGACCGGCGCAGTTCTCCCATGATGAGCAGAGTCAGCTTTCAGGTACTACTAATAACGATTTGTGGGGTATTACGTCCCAAAACCACTACATTAATATGATAGAGGCAGTGGTGGAGGACTCCGCAAATTTGGACCACCTGTGCTTCTTTAACATGCGCCTGAATCTACGCACACGCGCCTTTAGAATTTTGCCCCCAGCGGAATGCGGCCGCCGAGACCGGGATTCGATCCCGTTACGTTCGGTTCAAAGTTTTCAGGTGTATCGTTTCCTCACAAATCATGACAAGCGTGTTTTGTAAGCATTTCCAGCGTTCGCGTGTAGGTTCAGTACAACGTTACATTGCGTACACGCCGACTTATGTTTAGTTAAATGTTTGTGTTCGCCGTGACACATACCGAGGACCCTCTTAATGAAGGCGAAATAAATTTTGGAGAATACTGAGCTTTCCCTAGACTCTGAACATAAATGTCAGGCTCAAATAGTGAACATTGAGTCTGTACATTCGATGGGGAGCCAGTTGTATAAAAAAGTGATGGATTCGAATCCAAACATCACCAACTCATTAATTGCTCGAACGCATTCTCGCTAATCAACATCATATTGTACTCAACTGTAACTTTGGTCTCTGCTGGAATAACTTTGGAATACCGTACGAAGGCGCCGCAGAAAGACAATCTACCACTCGTTCGCGTGAATAATATTTTACGCTATATATATATATATATATATATATATATATATATATATTATATATATATATATATATTGCAAAAGGTGGGTGTAAAAATATAATATGATATGATACACATCCATACATACTCGCGTTTAGGCATGCATTTCAAACTTAATGAACCCAAGCTTTTGAGGGAAACCCGTCTTGTCGCAAGGCATCACTGTATAAACGAATGGTAAAAGGTAAAACAAAAACGTAAAACTAAAGGACGGGTTTCCTTCAAAACCTCAACCTCATAAACCTACGCTGGGCTTACGGCCAACCCAGGTTGAGGTCAAGGTTGCCTTCAGGTCAGCAAGGGCGTCGGATCCTTATTCTTTTATTAGAAGTAAGCAGCGCGCAAAGCTGCTTACTTCCATGGATCCATGCCAACTGGCCAACTGGCCCAGCTATCTACACTTCTGCCTTATTCTTTTGTTGTCGGTGTGCCTCTCTCTTTTCATCATTTCAGTCTCGTTTGCATATATTTGGCCATCTGCTGCAATAATATTTATTTTTCTGCCCCTAGGCCTGTGCATTAGACCTCCCCCTAATATAGTTGTTGGTTTTGCGACGTCCTCTTGCAGACGCTTCATTCGGAACTTCACCGACGCTCTATGCAATGAAAAAAACTTCAAGTAAACATATATACAGTGCTTCACAGAACTTGTTTGTAGCGTTCTCTTATTACCCGATATGAAACGTTCCCTAAGAGTAATATGATAAGACTCATTGTTGAGGATTTACGTCCCAAAACCGCGATATGATTATGAGGGACGCCGTAGCGGAGAGATCCGGAAATTTCGACCACCTGGGGTTCTTCAACCAGCACCTAAATCGACGTACACGGGCCTCTATCATTTTTGGCTCCATCGAAAATGCGGCGGCCGCGGCCCGGATTCCATCCCGTGACCCCAGGGGTCAGCAGTCGAACACCATAACCACTACACCACCCCGGCGGTTCGTTCTCCAACAGCCTCGTTACCATTGGTTGCATGCAGACTGGACCGGGCTACCCCGATCAGACGGTCGCCCAGGACCAAACGAGTACATGGTCCAGCACCACGACCAGCACGATGACCGGCGTGGCATCCAGCGACGCTGCCAGTACCACGTCGGAGACTACGACCACGTCCGGTGATCGCCGGCGCACCAGACGATCTGGTACGGAGCTGGAGCCGTACAGTCTGTCACTAGAGGGCATGCCAAAGGACGCAGACTCCAAAGGGCTCTCCGAACAGTGAGTTCAGATTCACGGAACGATGTTCTCAACTATCCTTAAGGTTCACACCTACGACCAGCACCGGTCGCGCGAACAAGTCCATCGCAAAGCGACTGATCGAAAATGGCCGGTTAGGTCGCGAAGCGACTATTTTGGCTCAGTCGCTCACCGCTCGTTTTTTCAGTCGCGCGAGTGTTGTCGCAAGCCTCTGAACCAATGAGATGCGTAGGAACAGGACGTCACCTTATTTTACGGGGCAATGGCAATGCGAACCATATGCGAGCAAACGTGAATTCTGTGTGGCGACACAGTGTGATACGCACTCAGGTGTGAACATCGGTCGACTCGAGTCGCTTTTTTGTCCCACAAAGCAATATGTTGGGCGAGTTGGTTTCTAGCCTCCATATTCACAGAGCGAGAGGACACCAGAGAGAGAAAGGCACACAAGACACACGGAGCGCTCCGTGTGTCTTGTATGCCTTCTTCTCTGTGGTGTCATCTGGCGCTGTAAATATGGAAGCTTTTTGCTTGCCCGTCGCAGTTGGTGGCGCGACCGGTGCTAGTCGCATGTGTGAACGCGCCTTTAGAGTTACAGCGCGGCGAGAAACAGCGTAAACAAGAAGCATGACGGCATACAGGCGCGTCTTGTGCCGAGACACAAACACTGTAACACATAAGTCACATGTGCATGTTATTGTTTTCTTAGGTGGTACTGTCGGCGAGTAGGTTTTACATGTTCTTGAGAACAGCAGCACACATCTTAAGAAATCATGGACAAACAATTGTGTTATGAGTATTTTTGTTTGTTTGTCTATGTTTTTTAAGTTGTGCGCTGCTGTTCTAAAGTTCGCTTCTTTGTCCATTGTCCGCTCCTTCGCTGTTTGTTGAACATTGTCAAAAAAACCTTGGATACAGAATTTTGTAAAAAGCAGCTTTTTTTTTTATTGGAGCGTAGCTCGCAACTAATGTTAACTCTCATGAAGCTTTCCCAAGCTTAATATGTGAAACTGGTTTTAATTATGCAGATGCGAGAGGTTACCTTAACTCGCCAGGCCATGGTATTGAGTGATCAATGACAGACTGACAGGGTAGTTAATGTGAGCTGAAGGGTTGTCCTCAATTATTATCGACTGTAAAATACCTGTACTATATATCTATGCATTAACGTATGAGCTTGGGTTTGGAAAAATATAGCCTAATCAAATCCTCCATCACAATTCCGAAGACGTTAATGCGAAAGCCTTTGATGCTTCATAAACGCGAAAATTGACCGTCGGCGTCGACGGCGTCAGCGTTAACACGAATGATGCAAGGAGTCACCACGCAATTGATGTCATCATGACGTCACAGGTCGCCAATATTTGTGACGCTATCATGACGTCATGATGAACTCAGATGACGCCATAGTTGCTTGTTTGAAGGTGTCCGATCCAGGAGGCACTGCAAAACCACGTTGGTTGCAAAAGCTTTCGGACGGGTCCGGAGGACGATCAATACATCGACTAAGGAAAAAGAGGTTGCTTTCGTCTTCAAGTTGTTTTAGGGAAATGCGTAAGGAACCATGTGACTTGATTCTAGAGGAGAAGAAACGTAACGAAAACATTTTAAAGCATTAGTATTTTCACCAAAAGGAAAAATCTCAAGCTAGGAAAAAGAATACGGAGCTGCCTTCTGGCTAATTTCCTCGGACAAAAAACTTTTCGCTACGCATAAGAATTTTGTGGACGCTACACGAAATTTACTCCCACTCATTATCGCTTGCTTCATTCCTTACAGGAAAGGAGGAGCCAGCATGATGCTTCCATTGATAGCGTGCGTCCTGGCTATCATGGTCGTGCTCTTCCTCGTCCCATTCATATTTTCGGACAAATGTGAGCATTGATTTGCCGCAGGGTGGTCCTTCATGCAACACACTTACGGAAACACCTTTTAGGATTGGTCACCGCCGAAGTGATGACGTCATTAGTTTTTGTTTCGCTTCACTTATTACTGGCACGAGCACGGGATTAGTTTTCTTTCTCTTCCTAGGGAAGCGCTTGGAAGAGAAAGAAAACTAATCTTACTTCCGGTTTTGCGAATATTCAGAAACAGCCCCATAAAAAATAAAGCTGATACGAAGTCGTTGGTCCTAGTTTAAGTTATGAGTTATGTTGGATACATGTGATATCGGAGCATAAGGCTACTTGAGATGAGGGCCATTTAACTGTCAAGATAATGAATGAAAATTAATGAAATCATTCAAAGAGCTGACAGTTTTCTTAGCGAACAGCTGCGGTCGTTGCGGCACCTGGCGGAACAGATCTCAACCACGGGCTTCTTTCTGCGTGGCCTCTGAGATCTGCTAGGGCAGCTCGAAGAAATTTAATACAAGGAATACATCGCGCTCACGAATGCCGACGTGCGAGTGCAGCTACAAGAAAACTAAGTCAAGGGTTAGGATCGCCTCCTATTTTCTGGGTCCCGACATATGACACATCATGTGGATTAGCGAGACTAAGAAACAGACCATTTTAATTTTCACTTCACTTATTTGTAGCACGAGCACCGGGTGACATGTACGGCGGAATGCCAGAGCTCGTAACAATTAGTACTCCTGGTCTCATTGTCGCTGCGATTTGCGGTGACTCGTCTGGGTAACCACTCCTCTGGAGGAATGAAATTTCTAATTTTGTGTAGCTCACATTCACCTAAACCATGTTACGTTTCGCTTTGAGACATTTCTTGTGTGCCAACGCGCGTTTGAATATCTTATTCTACAAAAGGAGTCTTCCCCCTTCAACTACAGCAAATATGCGATCTTAAAAAGCGGTTCTCACAGAAATTGACTGCCTGGCGTAACTCCGGGCAGCAAAGGGAATGCGAAGAATGAAATTAAATTAAAAATTCGAGTTATTTCCGACTTCTCGTCTTCTACATACTTTTCAGCAGCCTTTGAAGATAATTTAAGTATTGTTGTTTTCTTTCGTTTTAAACCAAATGTACTTGTATAATTTAATCAACATCGTAATCTTGTATTGATATTGTTTTGCTTTGTTTCGCCAAACTTAGTCACTGAATGTACCATTTTCGTCCTCCCTGCTTAGACTACGTACTCGCAGTATTCGATATAAAAAAATAGCAGAAAAGATATAGTGATATTTAAATACGTCTGCTTTTGCTCTTATTTCTAGAAATAAAGAAAGTTAAAATGTAACTTATTAACGTTAACGTTTACCGATCTAGCGGTGACTAACATATGTATTCTTTTCTTTTTTTTCTTTTGCACAGCTCGAGGCCAAGGGCACCTCCGTAAGTATCAACCAGGATCGTTTAATCTCGCGCCTGCGTTTAGATTGAGAGAGAGGGAAAAGACATTTATTTGGTCCGAAGCGAAGAGTATGATATGTTTATACATCCAACTCCCGGCTGGTCGCATGTCTGGACCGGGAGGCGGAGCCTCTCCGCCCTCTAACGGGCCCTCCGGACAGCCAGGAGCTGGACGTCGTAGCGGGGTTCGTTGATAGCGGCAGTCTACCAGGCTTCTTCACTGCAGTCCTGTAACGCAGGGCATCGCCAGAGCGTGTGTTTCAATGAGCTAACCTCTCCGCAGTCTGGGCATGTTGGGTCCATCTCCGTACGTATAGTGAACTCGCACTACATTTACCGTAATTATCGGCTATTAGCGCGGTTTGAAATGGGGGTATGGGTTTTACGTCACACAGTACGGCGAGCGAAAGGTGGCGTTAAGCATGCGATAAGGACAGGCCGGACGCCATAAGGGGAACAGTCAGAAATTTCGTGCGTGTGTTTTGCATGTTTGTGCATATACACACATGCAATATTTAAAAAAAATTCGGGTGGAGGAGGGTATGAACCTCCCCCTGTTTAAGCCAGTGGACGCCATCTTGGTCGTTCCTTCCACCGGACCACGGTCACCCCGTCAAAGATGGCTGACTGCTACGAGCGACGAAATGTCTCGTGTACACACTTGCAGTAATGGTTATTCTTCAGGGAGAAACCACGTGGTTAAGCCTCAGTATCAACAATTTTGATTCAAACAGGGATTCAAACAGGAAAACTTAGATTGCACGTATAATTAACGTGACTTCCAAGATTAATGGCACGGTGTTCACTTCTTTCATTGCAGAATAACGTGGCCTCGGGCATTCCCGTCGGTCCTAAAAAATTAGTGTTGCTGATTTGCACTGACAACGCTCCTAGTATAGCTCTCGCGAAGCATTTCAGTTCAAGAAAGCGAGTACTGCGTTCGAACGCGATATTCACTGTGACAGAGCAAACGCATGAATAATTTTAGAGTGGCAGTATTAAGTCAGGCTAAACTTAGTTGTTACCTTTTAGTCTGCCTCACATAATGACGTCCAGTTTTTGTCCGCAGACGCCGGAACGGACCAATCTACGGAAGTTTCCTGGAGCACATCGAGTTCGACTTGTAAGTGATGTCTCTAAAGGGCTTCGTTTACAAGAAGCGTGAACAAAGCTGAATGCCAACACTTACATCTTCATGCCACGGCTCCTACATTTCCTGGGAAAGGAAACACAAAGTAGTTTGGAAGAAGCCTTGATAATGAATTATTTCCAGTGGTCCGTGGCCTTGTTAGCATTTTACTTTTGGACTTGTTAAGATCTAGGTGTTTCATTCATCGTATAAGTTGATACGAAAAATCCAATGTCAGTGTGCCTTTAACATTCTGAGCGAAAAGTTAGAAAAAAAGCACACCTTGGAACATTTCCGTGCTATCTGTGCTCAAAGGTGTGAATGGTGTGATAGCCTAGTAAGATAGTGTATATTCAGCTACAACCTACAAATAAATATACGCCCCGCCTCCAGAACTGCGGCGCGCCTACCATGCATCTGAGCGAGAGAGTCGCACCACGTGGTTTCCGTTATTGCCATAAGCAGTTTCTCGCTGCTACTGTAAGTACTACACATATTAGTAAAAAGTTAGTCGTCCCTACTTAAAGTGATGTTTCCCTGAGGAATCGAATGTTTGCCGAAATTTGCCCGAAAGTTCAAGTTTTTCGAGCGAAAACGAGCGACACAAACATGTGTCTGTACGCCAAGATCACCGATACGAAATGCGCGAAATGTGCTTGACGTCACAAAAACGAGCAAATGTGATTAGATAGGGCTAGCCTATGAAAATTTTCCCTGGTTGGGACAGCGAAAGTTGCGGGCGGAGCTAACATTTATTCTTAAATTGTGACCGGCTATACAGTATCTTATTGGTCTTTCTTAATGATGTGCTACGGTGTCATCAAACTTTAAATCTCTTATACCTCCAAGTTGTACAGCGCAGATGGAATGAGACAAAAGACAGAAAAAAGACGACATGCAAAGGCGCGAATGAATAGTACACTATTCGTCTTGGCTAAATGCTGGCTACACCTAGAAAACTAGACGAGGAATGCCCGGTTTCCTGGCTATATCTAGCACTTCAAGCGGGACCCGAATAAGAGTGTAGTTTCGTGCTTTGTGTATCGTCGTTTTCCCTTTGTGTTATACAACCTGAAGACACTACACCACCAAGACTAATTTACCCTACACTCGGCGACAACTTAGAAGGCTACAGAAGCGGGGCTTCCGCACATTCGTCTTGCTCCGCTAGCAGTACGGAAGCTTGCGGCTGATTTCGGTTTTGCTTGTTAACGCGTTCAGAAAATTATATACACGAAAAATGTGAATGGGAGGAACATTTGAGCAAATGTGAACATGGGAGGAATGGGAGGTTCAGTGTACATTTCAGTGTCACATTACGAGTATATTTTTCTTGGAGAACTAAAGGGGCGAGTTTGCAGCCGCACACTGACCCAAACACGTCACAGAGGCCATGCATACTTTTGGAAAATACGGCGCGCAGAAAACGTGGTGCTGTATAGGAAATGAAAAAAAAAGGAAGACATTCTTGTAAAGCGAACAATAATTATAGTTTACCTGCGACTTCCTGTAACTGTTTCAGTCTCATAATCAATAAAGCGGTATTTATTTAAGCAAGGAAAATGAGAAAAAGTTTTTAATAAACTTAGGTACTATTTTTTGGCGCGCTGGTAGACATGCGTTTAGGTTCTGTAGCTTCCAGAGTACTGTCAAGAAATGTTGTCCCCGAGTAGAACTCTCCTATACAGTGCAACTATGCATGAAAGTCCAAATCAGTCGACGCTTCTCGTTTTGCAACACTGAGACAGTTGTCGCTACTCTACTGTTCCTCGTAGTACACCCCGCACCTCAGGGACCCGCGGCAGGTCACGTGGGCGCCGCATGCAACAATTCATCTTCGTGTCAGGGCGAGGCCGTTTGCGTGGACGACGTCTGCCGGTGCGAAGGGTCCTACTTGAGCGTCGTCGAAGGTGTCTGCGTCGCTGTGTCCACGCCGGAGACTGAGGAGACACTTTCGACGAACATCACGGCCACGCCGACGACGACGCCGACGACGACTACATCTACGTGAGTATTGTGAAATAGGTGTTGTATAAGACACCGCCACCATGATGTGTTTCAGGCTCCCACTATTGTATCCACAGCTCGTAGTACCCTAACATGTAGCTTTCGGATTTTGTGGCTATTCTCAAGGAAAATAGCCACTGGGACTGGAGTTTCAACAGCACCCATTATGCCAGAGTCAAGAGAGAGATCAAGCTGCGGCTTTAGAGCAAATATAAATGCATCTGAATACAGAGGAAGCACGTTACTAAGCAAACTCTGCAAAACTTTCGATTCAATTTGTACCCACCGTAGTACCTTATCAGACTGCGTTGCCGCGATTGCGCGACTCGAGTTCACGGGTTCGATTATCGGCCGCGGCTTCCGCATTTTGATGGAGGCTAAATGCAAGAACAGCCATGAAGTTATATTAGGACGCAGTGAAAGAACCCCAGGTGGTCCAAATAAATTTGGAGTGCCTCATAATTATATCGCGGATTTGCGACGTAAAACTAGAGATATTGTTATCATTGCATGACATCAGTTGTGTTAAGAAGAGTCCAAATTTCCCTCGCTGCTCGTGTAACTATGTTCGGAAAGTGCAATCAAAATTACGTAAACAGCGCCTAGCACGTCAGAAATTTCGAATAGAACTGAGTGTTTTATGCACTGATAGGTAGCATGGCATTGGTGATGCAAATAATTTAGGCGATGGCCACTAAACGAATAAAGATATTTTCCGTAAGCTTTAAGCAACACATCTTATTTCACATATTTCAGGGCTATATGCACAGAGATTATTGTTAGTAATACCTATTTTTGATTGCAAATGTATCGTTAATCATCAAATGTAAATTTTCTTCAGCGAAACATGAACAATTATACGGGGTAGGTTGTTCACGTGAGCAGCCTACACTATATAATTGTTCACTTGTACACGACTCGTTCTCAAGCTTGCTCTTGTGCAACTCGATGGCAATATGCATCTCGCTGTTGGTAAAGATGGCGTTAGCAGGATTTACATTTTTGGCTCGATATCGATGTCGTTCCGCCTGAAGAAGCCATCGCGTTCTAACTTCAGTTTCTTCGGCGTAGGAGGGCCTCTTACGAAAGACCCGTTCGAACTCTACCGCGACAGTCAGTACGTATTTCGTAACGTCGCACACACACTCCCGACAACAGCACGCGTTGAGTGTGATTCCTATGGAAGCCACACAAACATGTAGCTGTTGCAGAGCTGGTAGGGCGGGCAAGACAAATGCTGTCCTATTTCTTAACCACCATCGTTCTACGCCTGCGATTCACCCCATTAGGCACTCCGCACCGCTCAAACGAGGGCTTCGTTTCCCAACGTTAAGTTGAAATGGAGTCATCAGATGAGGCGTGAAATATGTCTTGACCTTTGCAGGAGCTGAAGCCAACTCATTGCTTTCAACGATTATCAATACTTCACGGTGAGGTTGCTTGCCTCGATGTACACTTATCGAGGTCCCTTGCTTCGTCTCTTGCCCCGGGGCAGCAGGAGGCGAGGCAAGCAACCTTCGATAAATGTATATTTGCAGTTAGGAAGTATGAAAACTGAGACTCTGCTTCACTTCTAAAAATGAGTGAAGCGCCAAGACGGCTAAATAACCCAGCATTCCACATCCCTGCAGCATTGAAATGCGCGTTGCACAATGGAGTGAATTCAACGCTTAATTTGGCGGAGGTTATTTTTATGCAAAGGATCTTGTATGAGAGGAACTTATGAAGCTCAGAGATGGGTAACGCTCCGCGCGTTGAACAGGACTCCTCTAGCTATACCAGAGTGGAAGAGTGTGGACCTTAAATACCTTAATACCTTGATATACAGCGCCGTCCTTATATTAGCACGGCAGCTGCATTTTGATGGAGGCGAAATGCAAGAACATCCGGGATCCTTGAACCACAGGCTGTTAAAAGTAACCTGAAGTCCCCCAACGCGATGTGTCTCACAATATTATCGCGGTTTGAACTCAACACCCTGAACTATTTTCACACGACTTCTGTCAAGTGTTCAATGCATCATCATCACTAGCCTGTTATGTCCTCCACAGGACGAAGGCATCTTCCTATTATCTCCAACCCACCCTATCTTGCGCAGCTGATGCCATTTCGTGCCTCCATATTTCTTAATTTTGCTATATATTCTACCTCTACTGTTTGCTCGGTCTTACTGTGACTGCATTACTGTTTTTCTCTAATACTCAGGATGTTTATACCCTTTGGTTGTTTCTGCTTTACAGCTTAATGCTCCTGTTGTGTTGTGGTATTGCTATATGCACATGTGTTTGTTTATATTGTGTTATAAAAGGTAATATCACTAACTCAACACCCCCCCCCCTCCTTCCACAGACACGCTTTCATATCCTTAAAGGGCCCCTAAACCACCCAGATGTCGAAATTTAGTTGTGGCGTCGCAGTTGTGCACGAGACTACAGCGAACGCGGGCGGAGTTGCACGCGCTTTCTCGTTTCGCTCTTTCCTTCGCTAGGCTGCGTTCGTCGGCTCGTCTATCCACCTCTCCGAGTGCCCTTCGTCAGCGTCCGAGATGGAAACGCAAGAAGCGCGCGCATCTGCTAGCAGAAAACAGGCTCTTGTTCGCCCACTGTCAGCGTCTCTTGCTCGCGACGTCACCTAATCATACAGGTGACGTCACGGCGGCTGTTGTCGACTGAGCAAAGGCACGGAGAGGTGCAGGCGAGCGTCTGTTGGTGGTTTAGAGAGAGAGTGAAACTTTATTCAAGGGAAAGGGGAAAGGGGGATCTTGGAGCTTCTATGGCTGGGGCCCTACGTCCAGGGCTCCACTGGCCTTAGCTGCCCGCCGGACGTGATCCAGGAGCGCTAGCTGCACTCCCGGGTCCGAGCTTAGTGGCCCTTTAACAGCACGGTAGTGGATTTGTAACTGCGTATAGAAGACGGGACGAAAAAATCACAGCTTCGCCTCTAGGGCGAAGCTATGATTGTGATAGCAACAAATTGGAATGTTATAGGCCGTAAGGCTATGAGCTAACTCTTTTGGATCCGATCTCGCCTAACACTAGAAAATGCTTGTTTAGGCGAATGCGGCCGCTCCAGGGAGCTAAACAGTATTCGTGCTGTCCGTCGTCTCAACGCGAAGTAAGCGGTGAGACCACAGCACTTATACGAGCCGTCTACTGACGTCTGTCGCGACAGCGCGCATGCCAGCTCTCCTGACCACGCCCTTATGATCAAAGTGCGCAGCTGCTGCTGAAGCGACACCAACCCTAACGTTGGTGCTTTCTGCACCCAACGTGGTCAGGATTAGATGCATTGAAAGCTTTGAGCACCCCACCCGGTTTTGCACAGCCTCCTTGATTGGCCCACCTCTGAGCAAGCGAAGACGTCATGCGATGACGTCACTATGTCACGTGACAAATTTGGGCGATCTGTGACGTCATGTGGCAACATCATCACGTTATATTCACAGCACTCGTGTTGACGCCAACCGTCAATTTTCGCGTTTGATGAGGCATATCCCTCGTTAGGGTATGCAGCTGGGCGTGTTAGTACGTGGTGGGAGCTGGTGCGGCAACGCAGGCATGAAGGTAGCAGAGCGTAGCTCTCGTTGATGATGCCTTGGCATGACTGTACGCTTCGCGGTCACTCCACGCGCATGCGTGAGCCAGGAGGGTATATATTAGCGAGATGTCTTTCGAACAAAGCTATATGTTGGAAGTCGGCACTTCGTCCTGTCCCGTCTTTGTCCCTGTCCCTTTCCGTGTGCTCAAGTTTCATTAAGCAGGCATCTAAGGCTCTCGCCTTAATACCATGACGTTTATGGCTACTAGGAATACCTTGAATAAGTAAATATATAACGTTTCGCAGGCGTCCTAGTGGCGAGACTCTTCCAACCGCCATACGGTTCACATTCGTGCGTACCGTACGCCTGACCACCACCACGAGCGCCGTCACCGCCGAGAACGCATCCGTTACGGCTGGAGAGGATCCGGCCCTGAACGCCACGGAGGTCGCCGCGGACGGCGACAGGCGTGTAGCAGTGGTCTCCAACAGCACTGCCCAAGAAGAGGAAGCGGAGGAAGTGCACAAGCCTCGTGGGCAACAGGAATAAACGCTTGCCCTGGACAATTTGATTTGGCCACCTACCGCCGGCGAATTCATATTCGTCAAAAATCTTCCATTCGTCTTTGCATACATTATCGAGGAGTAATTTATTAACTGAACCTAACATCTGCTTCTGTCGCAGGTCTTGGTTCAACTTCTGCCGCAGGCCTTTTAATAAAGACTGTTATTGTCGAATTTTATGACTGGATAGGGAATGCGGCACGTAGAATATCAAGAATTCTTATCTCCCTGGAGGATACTAGGCTTCGTGCTTGCGAACTGGCGCAGGGATTTCTTCGATAAAGCCGCAGGGGCTGCTAAGCGGTTGAACTGTTTCACTAGCGAACTGAAGTACGCGGGCTTCGAAGCAAGCCTGCGACAAGCCGCATTTCGGAAAGGCTAGAAGCTGTGCAGTTATCTCCACTCGCGAGGAGCTTGCGTGTTTTTTACAGCGAACCTCTCTTAGTCTATATGTGCCGTCGTCATCGCCGCAGCAGTAGTGGTAGTAGTAGTAGGTCAGGTGACCCGAGGGGGATTGAATAAGGAAATAAAACGAAGGAAGACTTTCGGTTCAATTTGCCGGGAGAGCAATTTGCATTTTCATAATTACATTAAATAGATACATTGTCAGGCAGAGTAATTAGCCGTTCATTATTTAAACTAATTAGAGACTTGCATTAATTGTAATAAACCAAGGCAAGGTACCTGAGAACCGAGGTTTTCGGGCGCAAGTTTGACATGTCACTGCCCCAAGACGTCTGAGTACTCGTAGAGCGCGTATTAGGGCGTCGCAGCAGTGTTTTTTTTTGTTACAATAGCAATCATTTGGACAATGAAGGCGCATCATCACCGTCACCATGATGTTCCCTATAAAGTGCAAGTGTGATGGTATCGCCCCGTGCGCTGTGAGTTCTGTTTACAAACATTTCGTCATCTGCTGGCAGTTACTGATGCGTACTGTAGCAGTAGTAGTAGAAGTAGTAGTAGTAGCAGCAGCAGGAGCACCAGCAGCAGTAGTAGTAGTACTGTAGTAGTAGTAGTAGTAGTAGTAGTAGTAGCAGTAGTTGTAGTAGTAGTAGTAGTAGTAGTAGTAGTAGTAGTAGTAGTAGTAGTAGTCGGAAACTTTGTTTAGTTTTGCTCAGTCCAGGGCCCCATTTGCTGCTGCTATCCGGCACCACACAATCAGTCTTCACTAGTCGTACAGGGCTGTGCTGGAAAGAGCAACTTCGCACTGGGAGGGGGAGGGGTAGGGTATTAAAGGTAGGCCGGACGGTTTGAGGCATTCCCACGTGGAATTGTACAAGCTGGGATGTCCTCCACAGAAAGTACATAGGTGAAGGTACTGTGGATCGTGAAAAGTGTGGCGCAGTGCAAGGTTGGGGAACGTATTAGATTGGAGCTGGTGCCAAGCAGCAACATCTTCGGGGGTCAGCTTTTAGTGTGTTGGAGGGAAGCTACTGCGGGATAATCTGTAGTACTGTACTATATGTATGTATGTGAGTGAGTTTTATCGTTTCTACCGTGTCCGGTTTGGTCTGCCCTTCTGCTGGCGCTCATCGTGAAAAATTGCGGCAGCTAGGCGCTAGTGGTCCGAAGACTTAAGAAACAACGTAGCTGGTGGCCTTCCCCTCCTCCTTTCGCGCCTCCTCACCCTCACTTTCTTTCGCCCCTATTATAGCTATACTCTAGTATTAAAGACTAAGTATGCTACACTTTACCCTCTTCCCTTCTTCTTTCCTTTCTCCACACCCCGCTTCCTTTCCCACCCATTGCTGTACTATACTATACACGGCTCTGCTATGCTTCACCTTCTGCTTTCTTTCACGCCCTCACATCACTTCTCCTCACCCTCGTTTCCTTTTCCCACCACCTTGCTAAACTATACAAGGCTTTAATCTCTTCCTTCATATTAGAGGCGAAGCACCTTAGGCTCTCAGCTCTAATGTCGCAATCACGGTCCATCATAAACGGGTATGCGCCACAAATTCAGTAAATCACACTACTCATCATTGGTCCATACTAGGCATAATATGAGTTAAAGGTTCGTCGTTACTGCTTAAAACATGTTTGGCTTAGCAGTGGCGTCAGAATCCCTTACAATGTCGCTCAAATTTCTTATCTAGAACCACAAACACAAACGTGGATCGCTATGGTTAAGTCATCTTTTTGAAACGCCACTTCTTGAAACATATCTGCGAAGTGATGGTGCTTTACTCGGATCGGTCCAATAAAAATGAAGAAGGCAGCAGTTAGCCCAACAAATAACCGACGAAGTTAGCGGAATTGAAACACCCTTCGCTACATGCCGTAGGGAACTGAAGCCGGGCATGCAGGGGAGAAGAAGAAGAAGAAGCAATTTAGGGTAAGCTGCATTTCGACGCAGTTTTCCGACGACATTAGTGGAGCTGGAACACCATTCTCTACACGGCCGATTTCTGACTTGTCACCATCAGTGCCTCATCAATCAAATCGCTCTCAAAACAATGTGGCGAATTACCTTGGTCAGACCCTTCTTCTTCTTCTTTTTCTTCTGTCTCTCATTGCACATTAGCAGCGATTTTGCTGTGGGAAACACCGACGTGCACTGCATGCTTCGCCTCTCCCGAGGTTTCAAGTTAGTAGAGCTGAAAAACCCTTCCCTACGTGCTTCACCGCTCCCCAGATTTTACAGCGAAAGCTGTAATGAGATCACAACAAGGGCCGTTTTTGGCGCCGTAGTTGTCCGCCGCCACCGGTGTCCGTAACCACTATCGCGCGAAATAAGAAAAAAAAAAAGACTAAATAAGAAAAAGACTAAATAAGAAACAAATATCCGGGATGGAACGAGGTTCGAACCTGGGTCCTCTACGTGGGAGCCCAGAATTCTACCTCAGAGCCATGCCGGTGCTTGAAACGGCTTTGCAGAAAGACCCTATACAGGCTTCATGTCAGGAAGGAACCACATTTACATATATAATGTAGCGTGATAGAAGAGCAAAATAACAAGCAGGCGTCGCACAACGCGAATTCTGTAACAGGGCGTCACGCAATGTGAATTGCGCAACGAGTGGGTTGTTGAATGCTTGCAACCCATTACAAAGGGCTCCGCCATAATTCGTTATTGTCATCAGCCACAGCATCAACAAAGTGCACTTAATGCCTTACATGTGTATAGCGGGTACCACGGTTCTCCGAAGAATGACGAAAAATCTCATAGTGACTGGTTCCTTCACAAAAATTATCATGATTTATAGCGTAGTGGGTTCCTCGCAAGTGCACTTCTATTGGTTGCCAAGGAAGCCCATAAGGCTTCCATGAACCATTTGGTCATGGTATCTATAAAGTTAATTCCCTCTCTCTCTCTCTCTCTCTCTTTCACGTTAACGTATGTTATAAGGCGTGGTGGGAGAGGTAAATAATGACCTGGCGTCACACAATGCGAATCACGTAACTAGTGGGTCGCTCAAAGCTTCCAACCCATTACAAAGGGCCCAACCATAATTCTTCACGTCATCAACCGTCGCATCAACAAAGTGCACGAAATGCCTTACAGATGGTACCTCGCTTCTCCGCAGACTGACGAATAATGTCGTGGTGTGTGCTTCCCAACTTGACAAAAATTGCCATTTGTGGCGCAGTGGGTACATTGCTCGTGTACATGTATTAGTAACCACAAGAGAGTTTATAACGGGCTCTAGAAATGCCGTGCTTCCAGCTTTCGCTGTGACTGTGCTGCGCTTTCCGCGCAGGCCTGGCGTTCTTTTTTTTTCACGCCCCCTAACCCTCGCATCACTCCTCACCATCACTTCGCTTTCCCACCACTTGTTATACTGTAGTAAGCATGGTTATGCTACGTTAGGGGCTGCTCGGCCCATACCCATTTTCTGGTGCATGAAATATACTATCCAAGGCTATGCCATGATTTCCCTCTCCCCTCCTCCTTTCCTTCCTCCTCACCCTCACTTCTCTTTCCCAGCCTTCGCAATACTGTACTATTCACGGCTATGTTATGCTAGAAGCTGCTTGGGACATACATGTTTTCTGTGGCGCATACCCACCGAGTTTTGTGCAGCGACATCGTAACTTCGAGCTTAAAGAGCTCCGCTCTTAATATATGCTCGAAAAAGGTGTGTTAAGTTCACCAGCTTCGTGGCCGCACATCGTAAAGCGGTTAGGAGGATGGGACATGGTCGGACGAAGTCCAAGAGTGACCTCTGTGTTTCTTGCGTATAAATATATTGGGCAGTGTCCATGTGTTACATATGCCATATGCACCTTCTCCATCTATTGTATACGCGAGCCACTACTACTCATGGATCCGGCGTGGGTGGTATTGTGGCTCCAGGTTGGTGAGCTCGCGGAAAGAGTGTTAAGTCAGGGGCGTGGTGTACACTTGTGCGGATGTAAGGCAGATTCGACGTCAGGTAGTTCCGTTGCAGGGACGCGCTCTTTCATAGAATCGGTGACTGCAGAAGCATAAGTTGAGGAGAGGATAGGAATTTGGGTACTTTAGGCTGAGGCAGTGGTAGAGGCAGGCACCGCACAATCCATTTTTACAGTTACTATATGCAATGCATACACAATCAACTTCATAGAAGTAAGCACAAGTAACTTTACGTTACGAATAGTCCTTGAAATTTTTCAAGCGAATATTCCATTGAGTTACGGATTCCGGCGATGGTGGCGTTGTGCGCGAAATACCAGGCGCCGGCGAGTGTACAGAAATGCGGCCCTCGAAGGTGCGCTGGTCACATATGCGTGTTTGTACGGGCTGTTTTCTGATAATTCATACTCTCTAAGTCGTGGGCTTTTCGGCGATCAGCCGTTTCGGACACGGCAATCTGATCTTTTATCGCAGTCACTTGGTATTTCGCGTTGCCACATTTCATGGTTGCCTGGTCATGAACACATGACCGTCGCTGTTGCCTGTATAGCAGCTGAAGTGTCGCGCTGTTAACCACATGGATGAAGGTCCGATTCCCGGCATGGAGGGAGTATTGAGGAATGCGACAGAAAGAATGAAACAAATGTAGTACGTCAGGAATGCAGACGCAAACTTCGTTTGCCCTCATAATCCTGATGAGGCAATGGCTCCTGAATTTTTTTGATAGTGGAGCTGTTTAAGCTTGCCAATACTCCGTTGTCGTCCAGCATTCTTGTTGAACGATGAGGACCCACGTTAAGAGAGGGGGAGCCCAGCCTAGTTATGCCAAGGTATGCAAAGCCAGGAAAGGGGCACAGTATAGTATAGCAAGGGGTGAAAAAGGGAAGTGGGGATGAGAAAAGAAAGAAGGAGTGGAAAAGGTAAAGCATAACGAAGCCTTTTATAGTAGAGCATAGCAAGGGGTGGGAAAGGGAAGTGGGGGTGAGAAAAGAAAGAAGGAGGGGCAAGGGTAAATCATAGCAAGGGCTTGTAGAGTAGAGCATAGCAAGGGGTGGGAAGGAGAAGTGGGGTTAGGAGGATAGAAAGGAGGAGTGGGAGGCCAACAACTACGCTGTTTCCTCAGTCTTCGCACCATTAGTGCGTACCTGCCCCAAATTTTTTTACTAAGCAATGAACCTGCTTGCAGGTAGATGCGTACTGGAGCACAGCCTGAATATAAAATCGAAAAAGCTGTAGTAAGTTCACCAGGTTCGTGGCCGCACATTGTAAAGTGGTCACGAGCATGGGACACGGTCGGACGAAGTCCACGAGTGACCTCGGTGTTTCGTGCGTATGAGTATATTACGTAGTGTACATGTGTTGCATATGTCACATGTACCCTATACGTATATTGCATACCTGACCCACTACTACTCATGGATCCGACGTGGGTGGTATTGTGGAGCTCCAGGTTGAAAATGCTCGCGGAAAGAGCGTCAAGTCAGGGGCTAGGTGTACACTTGTGTGGATGTGTGGCAGATTCAACGTCAGGTACGGCCGTTGCAAAGACAGGTTCTTTCGTGGGGTCTGCGACGGCAGAAGCGCAGGTTTGAGGAGAGGTAGAGGCTTTGGGGTAACTTAGGCATGAGGAAGTGGCAGCGGAAGGCACCACACAATCCATTTTTATAAATACTGCGCGCAATGCGTACACGGTCAACTTCAACACAGTCGTGCTCCACAAAGTACGTAAACCAATTTGTAAACTGTCTTGAATGTATCGTCTATTCAATCCCATTGTCTTGTGGAAAAAAAAATATGTAGCGCAAGCAGGAAGATTCCTAATTGAGCGAGGAGAAGATCGTAACTACAACGTAGACGTTGGCCACCTAGGCCTCCGCTGCAGGGATTGTGACTGGACACCAATCTTTCCCGAAACAAAGGTAATAGGAAAAAACAAATATTATGGAAGTACAGAAATAACTGAAGCTACAGAAATACAGCGAACTAGAATAACTCTGTGAGCCTGCCATCTTCGACCCCTTTACAATAAAGTAATGAATTTTTAACCTTAGGTAATATGTACAACGCGTGCTTGTGGCGCATAGCGGTGGTATATGTTTACGAGAGATATGGGCACCAATCATGTTAGGCTTTTCCTTTCCACTTTTTGACTGTCATGGTATGTATGCGCCCACATGTGGAAAAATAATGTGAAGCGTAAGTCAGCGCTGTTGTCGTTCCTTATACACCTTTTGTCCTATCAGAATTCCGCGCTTTTTTTCCCTCGTTACAAGCATGAACCAACTAGCCCATGCTTCAACGACAGCAAGCGTTATTTCTCAGATGCACTCACAGGAATGTTTTCTCCGCTAGTGATAAAAAAAGGTAGGAGTCAGGGGAGGATGGACGCTTGCGATAAAAAATTCGAGAATATTGCTAGTAAGGAATTTCTTATAGATTCCGAAAGAACGCCTTGCTAAATTCGGCCGGTTTTAAAAATTTTCACTTAGAGTTCGAATTTATATGATTTAACTGTACAACCATGGTAGTGTTAAACTATATCACCTAATGGAATAATTTATCCTTTCCTTGGCCAGCTCTGCATTGAGTATGAGCAACCATTACTGAGGTGAAGAAGAAGAGTAACATGTTGGTATATTTTTAGCTCTTCATATTCTGGGTTCGAAATCCATCATTATCTCAGTCATTAAGCCCAGACGACAGTCTGACCACTTCCTCGTTAGGCATTTTCATTTATTCAATGTTTTATTTTTATTATAAACCTCCACTTTCCTTTAGCTTCGTAGGTCTCTGCCTGAAAGATCCTGCCACCCGGTTCTTGGCCCATCCCTCTTTGGTGAGCGCACCAGGAAGAGAACACCATCATTTTCAACATCATTCTTGTGCAGGGTGGCCACCCGGGAAGGATCTCCGACAAAGATGTTCCTTACGTCAACAAGATTCACCCTTCTTCGAAGAACTTGTGGCGGAGTGGACGGCAAAGAAATAAATCAGGTGATGAACATCTCTTGCTAGAGAACTTTGTGCATTTTTCATCGGTGTTAACGATTACGACGATGGCCCCTTGTTCCCACGAGATGCCTTTCACGATGTGGTGGTTATTCGTAGTGGGTCATTCCATGCCAAGTGTCCCAGACGTGGCTCTCGCACATCGCAGATCTCGCTGATAAAATTCGTGCCTTTTTCCTGTGCCACATTGAGTATTGTGGCAAAACATCTTGGCTCACCAAAAATTTTGACGATCATGGCGCCCCCTCGAAGTTCGGTTGTATTTGTCAAACTGCGCCTAATAAAAAAATGTGTATAAAATCTATTTTTGTGTGTTGAGCTTCAAAACCACGCTTGCGCTATATCAGAGGTTCTGTTCAGTGGTCCTATTGATTCATTCCGAAACTTTTGTGTTTCACTCCTAGCTACGTATCTTCAAACTCTACGAAAATCTTCAAAGTTCGTGATTTTTTCTCGAGCTATCTGGAACTCTCCCTAACTAATCTTAATAATAGTATGATTTTCAGGAAAGTTTACTTTAGTACAAAAATGTTTAGGGGTAAAATAGACTTCAATTCATCCCGAAAAAAAATTCTGAAATTAGAGAAAATATGCGATTTGTCGCATGTTTGACTATTTTTCGTACTGATGCAGTCCAAGCGAAAATCCCCGTCATGATAGTAGATTGCATCGTTAAGTAATGAAGAAAGTCTAATCAAATCATTTTTTGTATTACGGAAGAAAATAATTTTTGAATTTGGCCCTCTGAACGCGCCTTGAATTTCATTTTGTTGCCACTTCGCCGCAAAGCACGTGGTAGCTCTCGCCACTGACACTCGTCACAGGCAGCGGCAAGATAACCAGATGTATGTCGGTGGCTCGTTAGTGGTAGAAAGTCTTGTGGCGTTAATATCAGGGCGACGAGTAATGAATTCGCGTTCAATTTGTGAGCTTGCTTGGCGGGCCCAATGGGAAGTATGGACGCCCGAGAGCAGCCTATGGCGTCGTTGGCACAATGTGTCAGAGGGCCGTCTGCACAACTAGCATACACATACTGAAAGAAACAATGCACATTGTATACACTTGTTTGTCTGGGTATACATGTTGTGCAGATGGCCCTCTAGCACATTGTGTCAACGACACCATAGGCTGCTCTTGGGCGTCCATACTTCTCATTGGGCCCGCCAAGCAAGCTCACATTGTAACGCGAACATTACTTGTCGCGCTGACATCAACGTGACAAGACTTTCGACCACTCACAGGCCACTGACATATGTCTGGCATGTTGCCGCTCCCTGTGACGAGTGTGAGCTGCAAGGGCTACCACGTGCGTTGCGACGAAATGGCAACAAAATGAAATTCAGGGCGCGTTCAGAGGGCCAAATTCAAAAATTATTTTCTTCTTTATAACAAAAATTGATTTTATTAGACTTTCTTCAATTATTACTGATGTAGTCTACTATCAAATCCCGCATGACGAGGATTTTTACTTGGAACGTATCAGTATGAAAAATACGGTCAAACATGCGACAAACCGTAAATTTTCTCTAATTTCAGAATTTTTTTTCGGGAAGATTTGAAGTCTATTTTACCTCTAAACATTTTTGTACTAAAATAAACTTTCCTGAAAATCATACTATTATTAAGATTGGTTAGGGAGAGTTTTAAATAGCTCAAGAAAAAATCGCGAACATTGAAGTTTTTGTAAATTTTGAAGTTACGTATCTGATAGTGAAACAAAACAATTTCGGAATTAATCAATAGAACAAATAACAAAACCTCTGCGATAGCGCAAGCGTGGTTTTGAAGCTCAACCCGTAAAAATTGATTTTATACGCATTTTTCCATTAGGCACAGTTTAACAAATACAAGCGAAATTCGAGGGGGTGCCATGATCATCAAAATTTTTTGCGAGCAAACATGTTTTGCCACAAAACTCTATGTGGCACAGGAAAAAGGCACACATTTTATCAGCAAAATCTGCGATGTGCGAGCGCCACGTCTGGGACACTTGGCATGGAATGACGCTAGTATATACCTACCTGACCTGATACAATAGAACCTGTCATCTAAAATAGGAAGACATCCTGTTGGTTTTACAGCGAAAGCTGCATATGGCTAGGCGAAACGAAAAACCGTTCACCACATGTTTCGGTGATGGTCTCCATTGGCTGCGCCATTATTGACGTCGTCTCTCCGTCTGACCCAAGCATCCGTGCCATGGCGGGCGGATGTGCCGGCACAGTAGGCTCAACATGACAATGGCGCAACGCGTTTGCGGGGGCCAACGCCCACTTTCGGCGGGAGTTTCTCGAGCGGCACTGCGGCTGCGGCTGGGACGTCTGCGACCGCCTGTGCTTCGACAACAACCTAGCTACGATCGACGGGATCCGGTCTCAACAACGGAACAGTGCCATGGAGGTACTGACGCGGTGGTGCCCAAGCTGCTCCCGACGTCGGTCACTTTCGGGTGTGTGGGACATGCAAGGAATCGCGTATAAAAGGCAGTATGCCAAATTTAAGCCCCGTTAACGGCTACGTTTACCCACCGATGCCTCAAAGTCGTCGAGGAACGACTCAACTAGTGGCCGCGTGTCTGCCCAAACACGGTCCATTGCTGGCAGGAACGCAAGAAGGAGGTGTTCGCAATGACAACGCAACTCGTCACGCAGACGGCATTTCCAACTTTGTCTGCCCCCGAAGTTCATTGGGGCCGCTTAATTGAGCTGCTCGAACGCATCAGGGTACACGGCGACGACACGCAACGCTGGTTCGTGCAGGAGATGGCGCTCCTCGAACGCGTCGTACTTTGAAACAATGATCCTGAGGCTTGTGCAATATACATCAACAAGCATTCCGACATCATCCACAACATCCTCAAAGACCGGCGGATTTCGCCGCTCAAACCATACCAATAATTGAGAAAGGCTTCAATACAACGTCGGGATTAACCCACTGCATCACTGCTTAACACCGGGGCCGCGCGCTTCAGCTTCACTGCTTAAACATATGTACGGAGTGATAGGGAGGCGCTTTCTTTCTAGTGAGCCTAACTGATCTACTTTCGTATGCCATAAACTGAATAGTAGAAGATAGTCCCACAATTCCGCAACGATGATACTATACACATACGACTTCGAAGTAGCCCAGCAACAATGGCTTTCATTTTCAGCAAAACAAGCAGGGAGAGGAGTGCGCCTGAACAAAGCAGCATATCTTTCACAGACCAGCACTTCTATACCGTTGACACAATAGCGTCCACATGTGGGCGTATGTTGATGCAATTGCAGGAGTGCCTATGTCAGTACGGCAAGGCGAAGCACGCCATAAAGTGGATGATCTGCTGACTGAATTGCGTTTAGAAAACGCAGAGTGTCGATACAAATCGCACAGATTGCTTAGAACAAATAAACGACTCAAATCTCGACGTCACCAAAGCGTAAGCGAGCGACAACGATTGCTTGTGTGAGGAGGTGATGTTGTCCGCACGACAGTGGCAAGGTGCCCAATGATCCCAATGTGTTTAGCGTGCTTCTATAGAGTCACAAGCTCCTTGATTGATCTTTCCTTGAAGTTATTATTTGCAAAACGAATGAGAGCGATAGTTCTTAATGTTCAAGTTCTAGATGTCATTGAATCTACTTTCTGCAAGGCAAAACGACTACCTGAAATTGATCAATCCTGCAGGTGCCTCGAGAATCGAAAATGGCTTTTTGAAGGAGAAACTTCATTTTCTTTTTTTTTAAAAATCACAGCATATCCACGGAGTGAATGATGATGAGTGGGCGAAGCTGCGGAGGTTCATCGGTAAACCGTGAATCTTCCGTGAATTCTGCCCAGTACATCATCACCGGCGTGAGATCGGGCGCGTTTATACTAAAGGTTCGATGAGTTATGACGACTTGCAGCTCACTTTAATTTTACATGTACGCTGTGAATTTTCATTGTTTAGAAAACCATTGCTTTAGAAAACATCTGGCGTCTTTCGTTAAGCAGCTGGCGTCTTTTCGTTTTGCTTTAGAAACATCTGGCGTTCTTTCGTTTTGCTTTTACAAAACATCTGGCGTCTTTCGTTGGTTTATTTCATCAATCAACGGCGTTTTGAACAAAATTTTTATTGTTTAATCACGCACAGGAGAAATCTCACCAGGCACTACCTTGGAGGTAAACAATGGCTGCAAATGGGAATGAGAGACAGAAGTCGGCTTTTAGCTAACACTTACACTTCTACTTTTACTAACGTTTCCTACTGGAACATGCCAATGGCTGCTAATGGGGAATGAGAGACAGAAGAATTCGGCTTTTAGTTAACGCGCACGCTGCGAATTTTTTATTGTTCAACAACGCACAGGAAAAATCTCCCACCGGCACCACCTTGGAGGTCAAAGCGCAAGACTGGTTACGCACTACGACTACGACTACGAGGGACGAACGGGTGCCGCCTTAAGGAGCTTCGCCCCTAAAAGTCACAGTTTCGCCACAGGGGCGAAGCAATAGACAGATTTAGCTGGGCGTCCGCAGCAGCTCCGTAGACGCAGCCCGCCAGCCATTTGCTATGGTAGGCTGCGTCCGTAAAGCTGTTGCGGACGCTCAACTAAATCTGTCCAATGAATGCGATAGCAAGGAATTGGAATGTCAGGAAGACCGGCAAAGAGCTAGAAACTTGCTGCGCGGTGCTCAAGCCCAAAGGACGCAGGAAAAGAAAACACACAAGGCCAGTGCGAACTAGGAACTGTCACAGCTCGGTGCTTGCAGCGCGCTGCTCAAACACAAAGAAAGACGCACCAAAAGAACGCACAGGTATACATAGGACGAGTGCGAACGGTCACAGTTGCTACTTCAAGTAACCACTACTTTGGCTCTTCTAGCTAGCAGATCGCTCCTTTCGCAAACGCGGCCTCTGCAGCGAGCGAAGCGACCTTCGTATGGTCTATAGCTTCCATGCAAACTTTGCGGTGGAAGCACAAGACGTACAAATCTCCTCCTCAAGAGATAATCGGACGATCGCGGTCGACCATTCCCTGCATGTCAATGTACAAGTCGAAGGCGCACATCCCAACTCCGGCGAAACACTAGACAGTTTTAGAATTGGGGACCCAAGAAATTAGCGAGTCGCCAGGACGCATGCGCAGAACGCAAGCCACTCTCGGACTCTTGCGCTCGCTTTGTCCCAAGACCCTGCAGCGCCTTCCTTTGGGCGGCAAACAAAACCGCAGAGCGCGCGACCTCAAGAGAACAAAAAAAAAAAAAAACATGGCTGATCCCTCTGTCTTGGGAATTGGTATTACATGAAAGTGACACGTGTTCACAGACATAGTTGAGCATTTGTTGGGCAATATTTCACCCCAACGGCGAAGGAATGAATGCTATAGCTACAAATTGTAATGCCATGCGAAGAACGGCAAGCAGGTCAAAACTTGCCACGCGCTGCTGAAGCAGAAAGGACGCACGGAACAAACATACACAGGATGAGCGTGAACTGTTGCAGTTGTAACTCACTTTTGTGTGAGCTGCATGCTCCTTTCGCAAAAGCAACCGCTGCAGTGAACAAAGTGACCTTCGTGCTCTCAACGCAAACTTGCGGTGAAAGCACAAGAGGTACAAACCACCGCGATTCAAGAGATAAGCGCGCGCTCAAGCGACCACGCCCTGTAGAGGCACGCACTCAGAGGCAAGCACTGCGTCGATCAATAAAGCACGCTCTTCGAGCCTTCACGCCATCTCGCTAGTGATAACAAAAACACGCTGATATACCACCGATATATGAGTGCCGCCACCGGCAAGTGGTTTATATAAATAGCTTGCCGTTAGCAGAACGCAGAACGTGCCGTCTGTGGCCTAATCGTTTCGCGCCGCGCGCTGCGGAGCGAGGGGTCGTAAGTGCGACTCCCGGTAACGGAATTTTTTCTTCTAGTATTTTTCTTTGCCATCTGTTAGTTTTTATATTTTACAACGTCGTATCCGTGACGGAAATACGTCAGTGGAGGCGTGGTGGACCACGGCATAAAACACTTTCGTGTTGTAGCGAAGCGTTCGTACTCAGTAATGGGTCGTCCTCTCGAGCGCCTTCTAGTGGGTCGTATTCTTCTCTGAGATCACGCCCCTCGTGCGGAGAGTCGGCCCCGCCTTGGCTGTCGCTGTCGTGCGTCGTCACCGAGTGTCCGCTAATAAACGTCTCGACAGTGTTAATAAAGACGGCGCTTGGCAGTGGCACGTGATGCCATGGCGCGCGTTTCCTGTGGGCGTCGATTCTGGTCACTAAGATATAGCTTCATGTGGCTCTTGTTAGTACATATTCCTGAGGTTGGTTAGCTGTTTCCTATAGCGGAATAGCTCAACCCACTACGGGGGATCAGCCACGAAGCGTGCGGTAGTCTAAAATTACAGCGCAAACCGCACTTCTTTGTAATTCTTACTTCTTCTTTACTTCTTTGTCCCTGCACCCATTTAAATTTAATTTCATGCCTTCGCGTATCTAATACACTATCATCCATGTTACACGTTCTAGTTTAGAGCTATTGTTGTTTGCGCATGTGCGGTAAGGTTGTCTTCGGCTTATATGCATTGGCGTATGAAAGAATAAAGCAGTTGTTAGTCAGCGCTTGTGTCGTACGTTTCTTTTCTTCGTGGCTGTCTTGTGCATTTGGACTGTAATTTTAGCCTCAAGATTCTGGTCATGGTGTAACATATATACTGTGATTCTGGTTCATCCGTCTCGTTTCTTCCCTCCTGTGACATAAGCGTACAAGAGCGAAAGCGTTGCCACTAGCTCGTGCCACCACGAGCCACGGGACGCTCTCCTTTTTCCTGGCCGACTGGCCACGAGCGGCGTGGCACTAAACCCCACAATAGTGTGCCTCGATGTGTGCGCCCGATGTGTGCGCCCCCCTCGATGTGTGCGCCCGATGTGTGCGCCCCCCTTAGGGTGTTGCCATTCTTTGAAGGGGCTGATGCCGCCACGACGCCATTTTTTGCCCCGCGTCTCGTGCCTCTCAGCGCAGCTGCCGTAGAGGGGTGAGACGCCGGTAAGAAGCCGTGGGCTAAAATATGGCAGCCTCGCCGCAGAAGACGCCGCAGATGTCCTCACCCTAAAGCGGACATAACGCGCATCAAGGCACCCTACCCCACAATGGAAAACTAGCTTGAGTCGCCAGCGATATGACGCAAACGCAGCGCGGGCAACGATGCAGCATGTCCCGCGTCTCGCATAATTTTAATTTCCCCACTTGTGACGTCCCATGCGTTTCACCCAACGCCGCGTGCGTTTGTATTCTGCCGTTAGAATCCTGGAGAACGAATGAGGCATGGCGCAATTGTCTAAGGCAGCGCGCTGCGGAGCGAGGGGTCGCAGATTCGAAACCCCGGTCGAGCGCTTCAGAATTTTTTTCTTATAAATTATTTTTATGTGCGACTTTTATTTGTATATACATACGTATACACATCCGGGACATGACGGCGACGACAAACATTGGCCGAGAGTGTCTATATAATTGCTATCGCACTAAAAGCTTTGCTTAACATATTTCTAAGCTCCATTCCCACCTATCAGGATCTTCAATTATATGTATATGTAGCGGAGATTGCTTTCTTCGCGACAAATAATTATATGCATTCGCTCTGTAAGGCCTTAGAAAATTATATAAACACGCTATAAGCAAGGCTTGAAAGTATTCATATGAAGTTCAACGTCAACAAAAGCTCGCTTTTCGCGTTCCCTTTTAAGGATTCTGTCAAACTCTTAATGATGTATCATCAAGAGATCATTCCCCAGGTAGATTCCCTTAAATACTTGGTCATCACATATAACGAAACATTAGATTAGAGAAACCACATTCAACAAGTGGGTTATAAGGCAACACGCACCATGGGGTGGCTACGGAACTCAGAAACCATAGAACGAGGTCGCGATCAAATGTATTGATAATGATTTGTAGACTGTAGGTGCTGCCTATCACGAAATTCGGGTGCGTTTCATTTTCTGATGAAGCAGCTTATAAATTGAGACCCCTAATACTATTAGAAAGGGAAGCTTTCTGTTTGTGCCTTGGACTTCTTAAGGTTGTTACAATGTGTTGCATATGGAAGCGCACTTGCCATTTTTTGTTGAATTCCAATGGCGGAGTCGGAGCAAGCTTTTCTGCTCCTTTTGGAGCAAGTGTGCTCCAATGGCAGAGTGAGGGCGGGAGTCAAGCGTTCCAGTGGGAGAGTCGGAGTGGATTCAGAGCGGGAGTCACTCCGTGGAGCAGGAAAAGTTGCTCCGCCAAAATCGGCGGAGTCGACCGGAACTCGGCGTGACGTACTTCCTTTAACACGCTTGCTTGCTTGGGGGCGCTGCCGCTGTCACGTGTTTTGACAGTAATGGCGGACGACATGGGCGTCTGGGCAAATTGTGCGGCATTGCTTCCGCTGATCGATAGCGACAGCTCCGAGTCAGAAAACTCAAGTTCCTGCACGAGCGATTCATCGGATAGTGACAGCGACGCCGAAACTGCCGCGGACGAGCGGGAATTCGACAGCGGAATTAGCAGAATGGAATAACTACACGCAAGGTATTCTGGGCAACTCAAGCACTTCCTCTCCCATCTTGCTCCCATGCTTTCTCCGGCGGCGCGGATTGTGTTCCAATCGCGGATTTGGAGGCGTTGCTCTACGCTAGAGTCGAGTGCTCGCTTTCAGAGTCCATCGGCTCCTCCGACTCTGCCATTGGAATTCAACATTTGTGAAATAAATTAAAAATACTTACTGTTCCAACATTCTTAAAGATATACGGTTCGCCTCAGAGACGATCATTTTACGTATCCATTAAAGAACCGAGCTTATTATAACAGCGAAGCTGTTAGTTAAACCATAAAGACGGCAGTGGTGCTGCAAAAACCTCGTCGCGCCGTTGCCTAGCAACCACCGAGCACAGCACGCGCTCTGCTATGGAGACCGCCGCGCATAGCGTCCCGCGGCAGTGTAAAGCCATAGGACTCAAAGAGCATAGCTGGTGTGGCGTCATGCAAAGTCGCGCTCGGCGATGGAGACCGCCGCGCATAGCGTCTCATGGCAGTTCAAAGACATGGGACGCAAAGAGCAAACTGCTGTAGCGTCATGCAAAGACGCCGCGCATAGCGTCCCATGGCAGTTCGAAGTCATGGGACGCAAATATCACAGCTGGTGTAGTGTCATATGAAAAGACACGATCTGCGATGGACACCGCCGCGCATAGCGTCTCATGGCACTTCAAATTCATGGGACGCAAAGAGCACAGCTGGTGTACCGTCATGAAAAGCCGCGATCTGCGATGGAGACGCTGCGCATAGCGTCCCATGGCAGTTCGGAGTCATGGGACGCAAAGAGCGCAGCTGGTGTAGTGTCATGAAAAGCCGCGATCTGCGATGGAGACGCCGCCCGTAGCGCGCCATCGCAGTCCGGAGTCATGGGACGTAAAGAGCACAGCTGGTCAGTGGCGTAGCCAGGAATTTTGTTCGGGGGGGGGGGGGGGGGGGGGCTCACATTGCAGCGCGACCTCCTCATTGAATTTTTAGAACGACTAAGTATATGAATAATATTTATTTATTTATTTATTTATTTATTTATTTATTTATTTATTTATTTATTTATTTATTTATTTATTTATTTATTTATTATATCCTCAAAGGTCCCGTATGGGACTTTACATGAGGGGTGGGCGTCATAAAATGGCGCTATCGATGAAGGTGTATGTTAGGATGTGGTTGAGTCTGCTACTTAGATGGCATTTTTGAAGCGCGCAAAATCGCGGATGACTGCTGTTCGTTCGGAGGGTCATTCCAGTCTCGGGCGGTGCGCGAAAAGAAGGACTGCTGAAATGAGGTGGTGTGGGCACGTGGCGGAATCACAGCATTTGGATGACTTGTGCGATGACCTCGATGGACCGGCTGGATGGGGTGGTTGTCACGCGGGGTTGTATAAAAGAATCTGTGAAAAAGGCAGAGACGTGAAATACGACGACGAAGAGCGAGGGTAGAAAGATTTAACTGGGATTTGAGGGCGGAGACGCTCGAGTAGCGGGAATAGTCTGAAACAATGAATCTGGTTGCTCGGTTCTGTACTGACCCAAATATTTCGATATGATTAGATTGGTGGTGGTCAAAGACAGCAGATGCATACTCAAGTTTTGGTCTGACAATGGTTTTATAAGCGAGTAGTTTAACGGAAGGTGGTGCCATGGAAATGTTGCCGCGTATGTACCCGAGAGCGCGGTTAGCGGTGTGAATTATGTGGTTTATATGGTCGCCCCAAGATAGGTCACTCGAAAGATGGACACCCAGGTATTTAATCGAGTCAGAAGCAACTATATGACAGTTGTTGATTGTGTAAGTAGCCGGCGTGTGGTTTCGGCGACGATGGAAAGAAATTAGTAATGTTTTTTGTTCGCATTAAGAGACATCAACCAAGTGGTACACCACTGCTGAATGCGTGAGAGGTCATGCTGTAGAGAGGAGACATTGGTGGGGTTATTTATAGGGCGGTAGAGGACACAATCATCAGCAGATTGACGGATGTTAGGTTCAACGAAAAGCGGAATATCGTTAATGTATATTAGGAATAAAAGAGGCCCTAGGACGGTACCCTGGGGCACGCCGGACAAGACATGGGAGAGGTCGGAGGAGTGATCATTAACATGCACGAATTGTTTACGGTTTGTTAGGAATGCTTTAATCCAGTTAAAAACACGCCGATGAAGGTTTAGACGCGAGGTTTTTAGAAGGAGACGGGAGTGGGGTACCTTATCGAAGGCTTTTTCAAAATCTAAGAACCGTGTGTCAGTTGGGATGTTACGGTCCATATGAAGGTGAATGTCGTGCAGGAATAATGTTAGTTGGGTCTCGCATGAGTGATCTTTACGAAAGCCAATGTTGGTTTGGGTGAAAGAAGTTTACGGATGATAAAAATGTAGCAACATGAGAAAAGATGACGTGTTCCATGATCTTTGAACAAACACTAGTGAGCGAGATTGGTCGGTAATTACCTGCAAATGAGCTGTCACCTTTCTTGAAGACCGGAATGATCTTCCCAACTCTCCAGTCTAATGGGACTTGTGTCGAGTGACTGCTGAAAAATGATTGAAAATATGGAACTGCATACATGTTTAGTATTTTTCAGAATTTTGGCGTTTATGCCATCTATACCGCATGACGAAGAGTTCTTTAATTGGTTAATAACTTTTACAATTCCCTCTGAATTGAATTCAATCTTTGGCATTGGCGGAAAAGCAAAATGTGGAAAATCAGGAAGTTCGTTGTTAGGTTCATTAGTAAAGACGGAACAAAATGCAGAGTTGACGGATGGAACGTCGCAATCGGCAATGGGGGATCCAGAAGTGTCACAAAGAGAGACTGTGGTTTTGTAGTCCGGTTTCATAATTTTCCAAAAGCGGCGTGGGTATGTACATGTATTACCATGTACATACATTGTCACTGGTTATACCATTAACATGTATTACCAGTTGACCATTTGTATTAGATGCTGCAAATCACTTCTTGAATGCTGCCCTCTGTTAAGAACGAGTAAGAAATGTGTCTTTTTTTCGTAAAAATATTATGTTGGCATGCCCGCAAAATCTTTCCAGGAATAACTGTCTTCAATCTTTTCAATATTTTTTTGTCTGTGTGTAACAAGTACGACAAATATCACGTAAACTTCGGAACTGCATCAGTTTTGAACTGACGAAGCGCCTGATAAGAAAAAAAAATTAAGTCCACAAAATAACCAGGACAAGATCAAATATTTTAATGTAGATTGTTCACGCAAAATGTTAATCTTTTTGCACAAATGATGCGGCCAGAGAAAAGCAAGAGTGGGAAAGTACACCTCGAATACGGGCAAAACATAAGTCACCGGAAACAGTGCGCAGTATGTTTACGCAAAACTTCACAAATGCACATTTAAATATGCAATAAATAAACGGCATGAAGCAATGATCACTATACATAATGCCCAACTGATATGTCCTTGGGCCAAGCTGCTGTCTCGGACGCACCATGTGGACAGAACTATAAAGAAAGAGCACAGAAACAACGAAAGAAACTATTTCAAAACTGTTTAAAAGTGCGAACCACTATTGTGCACTCAATATAAAAGGAAGGTTGCCGCTTCTAATTCAAAAAGCAATGAAGAACAAAAACGACAAATGCAAGTAACAAACAATGCTGCTAGTACGGCTTCCCAATAGTTGAATTTGTTTCGTAACGCCGCGTATGCCGACCTCTCAGTGAATAAGGTGAAGCTGTCGATTGGTTGGTAATGTCCACCTGATGCCCGTATTCTTATGTTTATATTAGGTCACAGTGTTGACTGCTAAAAGGTACAAAATCCTCACGGCTTTAAGAGGTGGTGAAAAATAATATTGCGTCAGAATTACGGGCTTACTGACCTGAACTCTGGAACAGCAGTGTCATTTCCTTTCGTTTGCGCTGATTTTTGTCCTGCTCGGTATCAAAGGACAACGTTGACCTGGCGAGGAAGCTTAGCGAAGCGGTCAATGACTTCCGACCAAGGACCACGCTGATGTCGACGTTTCTGTGGACGTACAGAAGTGCCAGGCCAACCATGCGTTCCTCAGACATCGTGGAGCGTAAGTACTTCTTAAGTAACCTCATGCTTGAAAACGTTCTCTCTGCGCTGGCAGTGGTCACTAGAAGGGTGACTAGAATCCGGAGTAGCTTGTACACATTCGCATAGAACCTGCTGTCGCAATGAGAGAGGGCATCGGTTCCAGTACCGGGGCGCTGGTTTGCTGCTTTGTTCGCCCACTTTGTCCACCATAGTCGCAGTTCTCCAAAACCAGCCCTCGTTTCGACGTCATGCGCAAAAACGGTCAGGAGATCTTCTGCTCCTTTCTCCCGATCATCTTGCATTAGTCGTATTGCGGATGGTACAATTAATGAAAAGTCCTTTAGAAGTGCCCTGTGCTTTTCGAACCGTTGGTTTAACTGGGCTAGTACGTGGTGCCTGAACGGAATGAACAGGGTTCTGCGAAAATATTCTTCCGCGCTTTCGAATGCATTGCTCCCAAGGTTTTGCTTCCGGACACCGGCTCGACGGCTGGTGATCTCCACATTCAGTTTTTCTGCCAATGCCTGCACTAGTTCAAATATTTTTGAGAAAGAAGCATTCGTGTTCTTGCGGTCACTTTCAAGTGTTTGCTGTACCTTTTCTATGTCGTCAATGGCTGCGCTCATGTTGACACTCCTCATCTACAGCTTTTTTGACAGTGGCAAAGTCAGTGCTAACACGTGCTCCGTCACATGCAGGCTTACAAGGAACGCTGGTGAAAAGAGTGCCAACATTAGACTGTTTGCCTGCACTGGACTTTCACCACTTCCGTTACACTTAATCTTCTCTAGTGTTGCGATCAACGGCTCAAAGAGGCTCACAAATGAAAGCACTGCATCGTGCTTCTCGGCCCAGGGCGTTTCGCATAGTCCCAAAAGGCGCTGCCTTGTAGACTCAGGACAGCTCAAACTTATCATTTTTCGCAAAACGTGTGAGCGGCTAGAAGATTTACGGAAAAAGACTGACGTCGCCTTTAGAGTCCGAAAACAGTTTCAGATATATGTGATGGTGCATGCCGCACACACAACTAGATTAAGGGAGTGACACGCGCAGTGAGTACATAGAGTGCGGCTGGATATTTCTCACGAACAGCAGCTTGAACGCCATTCGTTTTGCCGGCCGTCGAACTTGCACCATCGTAGCCTTGACCACGGAGATGCCGCATGTTAATTCACATTTCTATAAGGAGCCTTATGGTGGTGTCGGCGAGTGCCCGGCCATTTGGTCGTGAATTGGCACAAAGCCTAAGAACACTTCTTCGATTCCGTTCGCAACCTTATTAAGGTACCTTGCACAAACAGTAAGCTGCTCGATACCAGCAACATCCGTCGTTCCATCAGCAAGTACGGAGAAGCAGCCTGCAGCGTTTACTTTTGTGACTAAGCTTTCCTTGATGATTGCAGCAGAGATTTCTATAATCTGGTTTTGTACATCTGGACTAAAATATGAGACCTTACTTGGGCAACTTTCCGAATGCTTTTTTAGATCTGTGTCGCCACAATCCACGCGCATGCGAAGCAGCGCTCTGAAGTTGTCTGTATTTGTAGAGGAGGCTGTGCTTGAATCCATGGGACCACTGTCTCTATGGCCACGGGGAGCCACACCTTGCCGCCCGCAAAAAAGAACTGTCTCAACAATAGGCTGTAACTTCCTTCGGGTCTCTCTTATTTGACTTTGCCTGCCATGGTCCAATTGATCAACAACACTGGGCACACATTCTGAGAAGGTTTGAAGAAAACTATCGGCTACCAGATGAGCATCAGTGTGATATTTAGTGACTTCATGTGCACCGAAGACTTCGAGGGCGTGCTTCCACTTTTGAAATGGCTTGGATACGAGGGCCTTAGTGCGCGCATGTTGGCCCTTGCCAATCTCACTTCTGCTAAAAAGGACACACACTCGGCAAAACGCGCCCTCTTGAAGCGCTGAGTAGCTAAGCCATCGGTACCTGTCCAGCCAAGCCACGTGAACCTTCGTTTCTGCTTAAAATCGTTCATATACTTAAACATATAGCATAGCGGAGGAATCCAAGGAGAAGCTAGCAGTTGATGTTTTGTGTCATCATCCACTTTTGAGCCATCTGTGTAGAGCCCGATATCGAACTTGCTTCTGCTAACATTTTGAGGGTCAGAAAAAGATAAATAATTAAATAAATGATAATCAGGCTGAAGCCCAATAAATCCCACCACCCGGGTGACGCCGCTGGTTGGTGGTGTATGAGAGCACGAAAAATTTCGGGGGGGGGGGGGGGGGGCTGAAGCCCCATAAGCCCCCCCCCCCCTGGCTACGCCCCTGCAGCTGGTGTAGCGTCATGAAAAGCCGCGCTCTGCTATGTAGACCACGCATAGCGTCCCATGGCAGTTCAAAGTCATGGAACGCAAAGAACACAGCTGGTGTAGCGTCATGAAAAGCGGCGCTCTGCGATGGAGAACGCCACGCATAGCGACCGATCGAGACGCCGCGCATAGCGGTCCATGGCAGTTTAAAGCCATGGGTGCAAAGAGAGAGATTACATAAGATAGAAAGAATGAAGACGCGAGCATCGCGACCACATACCGTACCCCCTGGCGAAGCCGCCCATGCGCAGTAGCTAAGCCACGCCCATCGACGGAGCCATCGCGCGCAACCTCTGCTCTACCGTGCATAGCCTGGCTGCTCCCTATCGTGCCGAGACAGCTATGGAGCGCTCGAAGAAAGTGCGTACTCCCGTGGAGGAAGCCGCGCATCTCGAAGCTAAACGTATCGGTCGACGGGGATTAGGAGCGACGATGCCAAGCTTTTCTCGACTTAGTGCAAATTTCCCGATTTTTTCCGAAAAACAATGGTCGCGACTACACACCCCTCAGATTATATTCGTACAAGAGCTGCTAGAACCACTAAATGTAAAAATCAAACATATTGGCTCAATAAGTGAACTTAATTCACACCTTTAGATAGCATTTGATGATACTTTCTCTTCTGATGCGCAACAGGTGTCATTATGATATTCAAATAATATGAATATTACCTTGCCCACCCTGTAACAACCAACATAATGGCGACTGACGCATCAGTATCAAAGTAAAAGGCTAGGGCAGGCATCTTCTCGCTTTCTCTCGAATGGTGTTTTTTTATTCGACTCCCAGGGTATACACCTATATTCATTGCAGAATTATTGGCTATTTTGCTATCACTACACAAAATTCCCTCAAGCGAATCAGCAGCAGTGACAACTACATTTAGCTCTCAGTATGTACTGCACTTTATGCGGCAACAAACTTAGGACGAACTAGTATGTTTCGTCATCTGGATAGGACAAGGCACGCAGAACGGGCTTGCGCCCGAATGGCAAAGCAGGTCAGGAGGCAATACACTACTGATACCCAGGCACATCTGCCCAGTCAACCGGGATTTCCTGCAACAAGCGGCCAGTTTATACTGCTAGAAACGAGCCCGCTCGACAACCAACTTGGAACGGCATCAGCGTCTACCTGCACGACCCATTGGGACCTGAAGATGGCGCTGGAGCCCGACACAGAGCGCATAAAGTCCGGACAACACCACACGGGAGCCATAGGGCACGGCGACACTGTCGGCATGCAGTCTAACCCGTTTATCTACTGGTTACAGATGACTGTCATCCTGCTGCTGATACCAGCAGGATATGAAGCCCCCAATCTGCCAGACGCAAACAGTCAGGCACATCTGCCCAGTCAACCGGGATTTCCTGCAATAAGTGGCCAGTTTATACTGCTAGAAACGAGCCCGCTCGACAACCAACTTGGAACGGCATCAGCGTCTACCTGCACGACCCATTGGGACCTGAAGATGGCGCTGGAGCCCGACACAGAGCGCATACAGTCCGGACGACACCACACGGGAGCCATAGGGCACGGCGACACTGTCGGCATGCAGTCTAACCCGTTTATCTACTGGTTACAGATGACTGTCATCCTGCTGCTGATACCAGCAGGATATGAAGCCCCCAATCTGCCAGACGCAAACAGTCAGGCACATCTGCCCAGTCAACCGGGATTTCCTGCAACAAGTGGCCAGTTTATACTGCTAGAAACGAGCCCGCTCGACAACCAACTTGGAACGGCATCAGCGTCTACCTGCACGACCCATTGGGACCTGAAGATGGCGCTGGAGCCCGACACAGAGCGCATAAAGTCCGGACGACACCACACGGGAGCCATAGGGCACGGCGACACTGTCGGCATGCAGTCTAACCCGTTTATCTACTGGTTACAGGTGGGTAGGCGCTACGGCAAATGCTTTCGTTCAGACAATATTTGCTTAATTGTGTTGCCGTGCCCTCGGCTCCTGTGCCCAGTGTTTTACGATCTATCCGTATCCTTGATAAAGCTGCTATTGCTAGCTGGCGATATTGAAACGAACCCTGGTCCGGATGTTTCCCAGCTTTCCAGGCAGCTTCAGCAAATAGCCGATGATTTGAAAGAAATCAAAGAAGAGCGGCTTAAATCCATAGAAAGAAAATTAGAAGAACTAACAGTTCTGCAAAACAAGGTCTCGTCATGCGTAGACCATGTTAACAACCTTCACAAAGTTGTCAGATCCCTCGAATTGAAAATTGACGATCTGGAAAATCGCTCCAGACGATCAAACTTAATTCTGCACGGTGTCCCAGAAAACACCCAAGAAAACAGCGACTCGCTCGAAGAACTAGTTTGCAAAAATGTTTTAAAGGATTCCCTTCAGATCAATCCCGTAGCTATTGAAAGAATTCATCGCATAGGCAAACATACGTCTAATAAATGCAGGCCTATCATTTTTAAACTTGTCGACTGCAGAGACAAAATGAAAATTTTGAAAAATTGCTACAAACTTAAGGGCACATCCTACTCTATGAGCGAAGATTTTTCTACCCGAGTGCGAGAGATTAGAAAAAAGCTATGGAATGCCGCCAAGTCTAGAAAAGATGCCGGTGATAAGGTAGCTTTAAATTTTGATAAATTGCGTATAAATGGAGATTTATTTAAATGGGATGAGGAAATGAACACCATTGCCCAAATAACACCTGCCTTTCAAGCGACAAGTGAAAAAAACGACAGAACCGAGTCACGGGCATCCCGCCTCAGGCCTCGCCCGACACACCAGCAGCAGAAATAACTTTCGCGAACGTTAATGTGCGTAGCCTACTGCATAAGCTAACCTTACTTGAATCCTTTCTTCTCGCTACCAATCCAGATTTCCTAGCTATCACGGAAACATGGCTAAACAATGATGTGAAAGATTTCGAAATAGCTGTACCAGAATACTCTGTCATACGCAAAGACAGGCCAACACGCGGTGGAGGGGTGGCTATACTGATAAAAAACAAAATTCCGTTCACTGTTCTTCCCGATGTCAATGGCGTTGAGGCGATTTTTTGTCGATTGCATTATCCTTCCCACCAGATCGTCGTTGGTTGTGTCTATCATAGCCCATCGTCAAATATAGATATCTTAACATCTTTGCACACGTACATACTTTGTCATCTGAAAGGGACTAGATTAATATTACTTGTTGACTTTAACCTACCTGATATCGACTGGCGCACTATGACCTATCGCTCAAAACTGTCTGACGTAATTTTCGATATAATGCTGTCTTTTAACCTGACCCAAATAATAGATCAACCTACTCGCGTAATTGGCTCTAGCTCTGCTTTGCTAGACTTGGTGTTTCTAAGTGACCACTTTGATGTGGACTCAACAAAAACTCTCCTTCTTGACGGATTGGCAGACCACAAAATAGCGTTCTGCAGTATCCCAACAGAGTACAAAACTAGTTCCCGTAAATACACAACTACCTTTTTCAACTTCAATGCAGCCGATGACACCAGCATACTAGATCACCTAAGTTTTGAATTCTCTTCCTTCAAGGAACTAGCAGACGATATAAACACCGACATTGAAACACTGTGGCAGCGATTCAAAGTGATTTCATCGTTTTGCATCCGTAACTTTGTGCCGATTAAAACAAAAAGAACGAATAAACACAACCCGTGGATAAATCGAGATATAATTCACCTGAAACGAAAAGTGAAACGCCTCAGAAAATCACTTAAAAAACATCCAAACCAGGTAACCAGTACCACTCTCAATGAAAGCATCAGTAACTTAAAATATAAAATAAAGAAGGCAAAGGATACCTATTTTAGGCATTCACTTCCCAATTTTCTGAGAAATTCCTCTCAAAAGTTTTGGAACTACCTAAACCCCAAAAATGATACTACCAGCCCAATAACGCCTGAAGAAAGTAAACATAGAGCTAACTCACTAAACTCGTACTTCCAATCGGTCTTCACTACTGATAACGGAAGCACACCGGATGTCTTGACATCCTGCAGTAGTAAAATTGAGCCAATTACAGTAGACGAGGCCGGAGTACTTACATTACTACTTAACCTTGATCCAAGAAAAGGAGCAGGACCGGACAATATCCCAAATCAATTTCTAACACGATATGCAGAATGGCTAGCAAAGTACCTGTGTCTCATCTTCAATAAATCTTTATTAACTTGTTCTCTCCCTATCGACTGGAAAAAAGCTAAGATAATCCCTGTAT
Source organism: Rhipicephalus sanguineus (assembly GCF_013339695.2). Taxonomy (NCBI): domain Eukaryota; kingdom Metazoa; phylum Arthropoda; class Arachnida; order Ixodida; family Ixodidae; genus Rhipicephalus; species Rhipicephalus sanguineus. Next base: position 36,213,508 of record NC_051185.1, read on the forward strand.
ATAAATCGGGTAACAAAGCTGATGCCAGTAACTACCAACCCATCTCACTAACAAGCACTGTATGTAAAATTCTCGAACATATCATTCTCAAACACATAACTGTATACCTCGAACAAAACAATGTATTAGCATCTTCTCAACATGGATTCCGCCGAGGGCTTTCTACAGTTACGCAATTATTAGAACTCATACATGACCTATCCTTAAGCATCGACCACCAAAAGCAAATAGACCTAATCCTACTTGACTTCTCTAAAGCATTCGACAGAGTATCCCATGCAAAATTGATTAGAAAGCTTCAATTTACAATAGGCGACGGACCAATCACAGAATGGGTTAATAACTATCTCTGTAACAGGACACAGTTCGTCGAAGTAAACCACGAGTTTTCAGAAGTTACAAAGGTCACCTCCGGTGTTCCGCAAGGTAGTGTCCTTGCCCCTATGTTATTTCTAATATTCATTAACGATCTACCTGGTATTGTCAATACTAACATAAGACTATTCGCTGACGATTGTATAATCTATCAAGAAATTAATTCACCCGACGATCACGAGACATTAAGTCATGCGCTGGAATCAATAACACAGTGGTGCTATAACTGGCAAATGACTCTTAATGTTAGCAAATCAGCCGTCATGCGCATCACTAGAAAACAGAACACCTCGGTATACCCGTAGTCAGTGGACAACACTCCATTAACAACGGTTAATGATTATAAATATCTCGGCCTGGTAATATCAGATAACCTCAGGTGGAACTCTCATGTTAGTGCTATAACATCTAAAGCTTTAAAAAGACTTTTCTTCCTTCGAAGGCGCCTCCGTCATTCTACACCTGAAACTAAGCTTCTTGCGTATACTACAATTGTTAGACCTATCCTAGAATATGCTAACGTCTCCTGGTTTCCACATACTAATAAACTAATAAAAATGTTAGAGAGAGTACAGAGAAAGGCAATCAGATTTATTTACAATGAGTATAACCTAACTTCCTCACCATCACAACTAATCAACAGAGCCGGACTACTAACTCTAGAAAATCGTGCCAAACTAGCTCGTATGAAAGTAATTTATCAGCTTATGCATAACATGCTGTCTATAGATAGCTCCCGCTACCTGTCCAAATTTGAAACAAGACAGACCAGGCACAAATATCCCCACACCTTACAAAACTACCGTTTTAGTACCAAATGCTTCAGATTTTCATTCTTTCCACTCGCAACTACAGAATGGAACAACCTACCCTCTCATATTGTACTTAGTCCCACGTTAGAAACTTTTTTGCAGTCTTATGAGTTTCACTTAATCGCGTCGCAAATATGACTCTGTGGCCTTATTGCATTGTGTAACGAATTCTACTAATCCTTATTATCGTATGTTAAATCATTTACTCTTTTTAAAAATTGAATACCACATGTATTAAAAAAAATCTGTAACCTATTATCATATATCGCACCCACTGCGTTTTGTGTATGCTTGGTTTCCAATGGTGTACTGTTGACTCTGTAGTGTTGCATGTTTCTTTCTTTCTTTTTTTATATAGCATTGTGTTACTTTCCCAGAATTTCAAAAATGTGTGTGCCTGTATAATTTCGCTTTTTGACTGTATTTATGTACTGTATATTCTTGCCCTCCCTGCAATAATCCCTCTTGGGATTGGCAGTATGATTAAATAAATAAATAAATAAATAAATAAATAAATAAATAAATAAATAAATAAATAAATAAATCTAATACCGGCAAACTTACCAAAAGTTGCTATGGGCACCCGGTCACCGCGGAGTATATTTGAATGAAATCGCGGAATCATTAGCCGCAATATCTGAGGGGACCACTCATCGTTTTACCAGATGCGGCTTACGCTACAGCATTAAGCTTTAGAAAAGCTTGTTTGAAAAGTGAAATAGGCAAATTATCATTGGACAAATTGAAAGGCTTCGGACATCTGAAATATTGCTGGAATAAACAGTGATGTCTACCTCGGTAGTTACAAGTTTTTTACACTAGATTACGTTGTAGAACTTCGCAATTGAATTATTACTACATAAAGCAGGGCTTTATGCCCAGCTTTTTGCAACGGAGTCGAGACAACAGACCATTTCGTTTTATTCTATAGCCAATAATATAATCTACAAAAGACCTTGTAGTGCCACTACAGAAGATAGAATTACCAATAAATGTAGCAGTGATTTGATGATTTATAGGCACTACATTAGGTTATAGCGACAGGAATGCGTGCACCGCTGTGTTTGATTTCATAGGTGAAACAAAAAGATTACGATGTTAGTCGATCTATATTTCTTCATATTCTTGGTTCCAAATTATCTTCGACATTTCTCACATTCCACAGTACGACCAAATAATTTACTCGTTGTTTTATTTTTGTTCTTTGTCTCAATTGCCAGTGTTTTTTCTTTAGCTTCATAGGTCGTAACCTTAAACATCCTGCCACCCGGTTCTTGGCCCTTCTCCCTTTGGGGGCGAGTGCCATGTGGAAGAGGATAGTGATCATCATCAACATTATCATAATCATCATCAAGCCTGCATTGATCAATCTTGGGTGGTGCCCTCCGGTAGTGCCCCAATGGCAGCCGCGGTTCGCGGGGCCTCGTCTAGGGTTGCTAGTTGGCTTCCCGAGAGAACATTTGGATTGTTCAGTGTACATTTTAGTGTCATGTCACGCGCATATGTTTCTTGGAGAACTAAAGGGGCGAGATTGCGTTTGGAAGCACGACGTACAGAAAACGTGGCACTGTCTTGAAGGGGTCATGAACCACTTTTCCAAGTAATGATCTAATGACCTCAGTATCGGAGTTTACTGCCTCCCGAATCGATTGCCGCAAATATTTCTCGAATCCGTCAAGAATCGGCGGAGTTACGGGGGTTTGGCGCACGCTCCCAGCGCTTTCTCTCTTTTCTCGTGCCGACGAGCGCACTGGAAGCTAGACAGGGAGGGATGGCACGGGGGAAAGAAGTTACGTCAGCGCGCGTCATGAAACGCGATCGCTCTCTCGCTGTGATTCGCTTGCGCGAGTGCGGCTACCGTGTACTGAGGAGTGCGGCGCCGGCAAGTGGCGGCACCCCGCGGCAAGAAGCGCATCTGATCAGACCGCCGCTCTCGATTTACGTCGGCTATCGGCCAATAAGCATGCTATGTCTCTTGCGACGTAAACTGGCAGATCCTCGACGTCAACGTGCAGACGCCCCGCCCACCGACGAGAGTGAGAACCGGCCTCTGTTTGAAAAGAGGGCGCCTGAGGAAACGGCAACTTCGCGCTCCGCTTGTGGCCTTTACGCGGGGCGCACGACTGTAATATTTGGCAGAGCAGTTCATAGCCGTGTCAGCTTTCCGCAGGATGTGTTTTTTCAACAAGCCCAAGGGGTGCTCATGACCCCTTTAAGATAAAAATTAAAGGGAGACATTCTTGTAAAGCGAACAATAATTATGTTTTACCTACGACTTCCTGTAACTGTTTGAGTCTCATAATCACTAAAGCGGTATTTATTTCAGCAAGGGAAATGAGAGAAATTTTAATACGCTTAGGTACTATTTTTCGGCGCGCTAGTAGACATGCGTTTTGGTTCTGTAGCTTCCACAGTACTGTCAAGAAATGTTGTCCCCGAGTAGAGCTCTCTTACACAGTGCAACTATGCATGAAAGTCCAAGTCAGCCGACGCTTCTCGTTTTGCAACACTGAGGCACTTGTCGCTACTCTTTTGTTCTTCGCAGTACACCCCGCACCTCAGGGACCCGCGGCAGGTCACGTGGGCGCCGCATGCAACAATTCATCTTCTTGCCAGGGCGAGGCCGTTTGCGTGGACGGCGTCTGCCGGTGCGAAGGTTCCTACTTGAGCGTTGTCGAAGGTGTCTGCGTCGCTGTCTCCACGCCGGAGGCTGAGGTGACACTTTCGACGATCATCACGGCCACGCCGACGACGACTACATCAACGTGAGTATTGCGAAATAGGTGGTGTATAAATCACCGCCACCATGATGTGTTTCAAGTTCCCGCTATTGTATCCGGAGCTCGCAGTACCCAAACATATTATCACTTCCTCGCAATTCGGTTTCACTAAAAGCCGCACAACCGAGCATGCTCTCCTAGAGCAGGAAGAATTCATATTAGATGCTTTTGAACGCGAATTTCACACAATTGGTATATTTATAGATTGCTCAGGGCTTTCGACACCCTAAATCATGTTGCAGTTTTACAGAAATGCAATCAACACGGATTCCGAGGTGCCTTTCTAAGGGTAATTGAATCTTACTTAAAGTATCGGCCCCAGGTGGTGGTCATCAACAGTCACACCTCCAATTTACAAGCAATTTCAGCAGGTGTGCCCCAAGGTAGTATACTGGGACCTCTTTTATTCTGCATATATGTATGATATTGTACACATTGACGCCTCTATGAAGTGTGTTATATACGCGGACGACACAACGTTATTTCTCGCTGCGCAGCACTATGAAGATCTCATCAATGACGCGAACCAGGTATTATTAAAGTTAGCTTCTTGGACATGCATTAATTCTTTAAAATTAAACACTTTGAAAAAAAAAGCTGTTTACTTTAGGCCTAGAAATAACCATTCCCTTTTGCATGCACTCTTAACGCTAGGCACCTCGGAGCTTCAGATAGTACCACGTAATAAATGCCTGGGTGTAATTTTCGATGAGCATATGTCATGGAATGCACACATTGAAAAACCGTCTTCGAGTGTGTCCAGGATAACCGGAATTTTGTCGAGGGTGCGTTTTCTGCTTGCTAAAAAAGTTAAACTTCTCATCTACGAAATCCTTGTTTCTATTGCACATAAACTAATGCCATCTGGTTTGGGGTACGACAACTTTAACGAACATTCATAAATTGCATGTAATACAGAAAAGGGCAGTTCGCGCCATTGCAGATGTTCCGCATGGAAGTCACACGTCCGCACTCTTTGATGAAATGAACCTAATAACCCTACCAGATTACCATTACACAAGTCTTATGAAACGCTACCACGCAGGACTAAAAGTGATAACTTTTTGGGCACACTTGATCGGACCCTTTTTAGAACACTCGTCATGTTCACACGTGGTTTCTTCCACGCACGCGCACTCAATATCGCAAAGAAATGCTGCGCTTTCTCTTGCCGTTTTGCCTAACTCAACAATATGAAAATATTGCTAAAATATTTTTTGGCTTACATATTGTTTTATATTTTGTCTTTTTCGATTTTATGGTTTCATTGAATTTTATGTCATTATCAAATTAAAGTTGACACATTTTCTTGCCGATTTATTTCTCTCGGTTTCACTTGCATTGCTTTTGGTGTGTGTATGTATGTGCATGTATATATATATATATATATATATATATATATATATATATATATATATATATATATATATATATATATATATATGCAGTCTGGTTAGGGTTAGAATTTCACGTCATTGTGTTGTGTGATTTGCGTGATATGATTACTAACGATGTCACTCAGGTTTTGGTTTTCCCAAATTCTAAACGCAGGGGCTGTTTGCGTATTTTCTCTTTAAAATTTTCATTGAGCTATTTCTTTTCGATGTAATTTGAACTAGATATGTTGTATTTTCACTCTGCACGTTGTTTTATTGTTTGTCCTGTACGCGTGCCTATCCCTGCCATTTTTACGAGGTCGTGGTCCTAGTCAATCCCGTGAAGAGGCTTTATGACCACGGCCCTCAGCATCCCAAATGATGAATGGTGGAATGAATAAAGTTTCAAATTTTCGAAGTTTCAGACATGTAGCTTTCGACATTTGTGGCAATTCTCAAGGAACACAGCCACTGAGACTTGAGTTTCAAAGTACCCATTATGTCAGAGCCAAGAGAGAGATCAAGCTGCGGCTTTAGAGCACATATAAATGCATCTGTATACAGAGGAAACACGTTACTAAGCAAACACCGCACAACTTTCGATTCACTGTGTGCCCACCGTAGTACCTTATCCGAATGAGTTGCCACGATTCCGCGACTCGAGCTCACGGGTTCGATTATCGGCCGTGACTTCCGCCTTTCGATGGAGGCAAAATGCAAGAACACCCATAAAGTTATATTAGGACGCAGTTAAAGAACCCCAGGTGGCCAAAATGAATTTGGAGTGCCTCATAATTATATCGTGTATTTGCGACGGAAAACTAGAGATATTGTTATTATTGCATGAGAGCAATTGTGTTAAGAAAGGTCCAAATTCTCCTCGCTGCTCGTGTAACTATGTTTGGAAAGTGCACTCAAAATTACGTAAGCTGCGCATGGCACGTAAGAAATTCCGAATAGAACGGAGTGTTTTATGCACTGATAGGTAGCGTGGCATTGCTTATGCATACAATTAGGCGACGGCCGCTAAACGAATAAAGATATTTTCCGTAAGCTTTAAGCAACACATCTTAATGCACCAATTTCGGGGCTATATGCATAGAGATTACTGTTGGATAGTCTGATAGATTTATTACCAATGTTAGATTGTTACTGTTAGATTTTTCATTGCCAATGTATCGTTCATCATCAAATGTAAATTTGCTCTAGCGAAACATGAACAATTATATGGGGTAGGTCATTCACGTGAGCAGCCTACACTATATAATTGTTCAAGTGTATGTAGTACACGACTCGTTCTAAAGCTTGCTTTTGTGCAACTCGATAGATTTATGCCACTCGCTGCTGGTAAAGATGGCGTTAGCAGGCTTTAGATTCTTGGCTCGATATCGAGGTCATTCCGCCTGAAGCAGCCATCGGGTTCTCATCTTCAATTTCTTCGGTGTAGGAGGGTCTCTTACGAAAGAGCAGTTGGAACTTTGCCGCGGCACTTGGTGCGTATTTCGTAATTTCGCACACACATTCTCGACGCCCGCACGCGTGAGTGTGATTCCTACGGAAGCTCACAGACATGTAGCTGCTGCACAGCTGGTAGGGGCGGGCAAAACAAATGCTTTCCCATTTCTTAAACACCATCGTTCTACTCCTTCGATTCAACCCATTAGGCGCACCGAGCCGCTGAAATGAGGGCTTGTTGCCCAACGTTAACATTAAGTTGAAATTGAGTCATCAGATGAGGCGTGAAATATGCCTTTGAACTTTTGCACGAGCTGAAGACGCCGCTTTGCTTTCAGCGATTATCAATACTTCACAGTGAGGTTCCTTGCCTCGATGTATACTTATCGAGGTCCCTTGCCTTGCCTCTTGCTTCGGAGAAGCAGGGGGCGAGGCAAGCAACCTCCGATAAATGTATATGTGTAGTAAGGAAGCATGAAAACTGGGACTGTGCTTGACTTCTAAAACATACGGAAGCGCTAAGACGGCGTAATGACCCAGCATTCCACATCCCTGCAGCAGTCAAATGCGCGTTGCACAACGAAGTGAATTCAACGCCTAACTTGGCGGAGGTTATTTTTATGCGGAGGATCTTGTATGAGAGCAATTTATGAAGCTCAGCGAATGGGTAACGTTGCGCGCGTTGAATAAGAGGACCCATCTAGCTATACCCAAGTGGAAGAATGTGAAATTTAAATACCTGAATACCTTGATATGCAGTGCCCCCTTATGAAAATGAGTCTTGAGTGTCTAGTGTCGACTAGGTGCGCTCCTAATGAGTCACTAGACAGACATTAGACACGCAAAGCCTAATGTCGTTTAACATTAAGTGTACATCGGAGAGTCAAATGACCATGTGCACTTTAATTTCTGGTGACTGAAGTGTTCAGACTTTCAGTTGCCGTTCCTAATGTCAAAACGCGCATCACAACAAAGAAGTTAAAAAGCCTTAATCGCCACCGTAAAATCAGTTTATCACAATAGACAAGGTCGTCTTTCAGAGACTACAAGCAATAAACAATTTGTGTTGCAATATACACAAATATCGTGTTTCAGTAGAATGCGTAAATATTTTACATATATCGCCCATGCACCGGCGATCGAAGAATTGCTGACGACCCCAGCAATGTTCATTATATTACCTGCCGTATAATAGAAGTAAGCATTTCCTTATTTTTAAAAGGCATGAGTCGATCACATATGCAAATATGAACAGATATGATCAAGTGACACTGCGAACACTCGCTCAGGGGCCCGTGTTGCCCATTTTTCCAGTAGAAGTTAACGGAGGAGAGTGGGGATTACCCGCACGGCGTCGCGAAGGATTTTGGGGGGCGGAGAAGAATTGGAACTGTGGACAATGGGTGACGTACAGAAAAAAAGTTCGTATTGTTGTGATAAAAATTAGGGACTGTTCTTATGCATGGTGCACTTACATATATGTCCAAAACAGAATGTTGTTGGTTGCAAAGATGCGCGGACAAGCGTTTTTCCCAACCTCAAACTACTGTCTCTATCTCTCCTCGCTGTTGCAACGCTGGTCAGAAGCAGCCGACAACCAAAGTTCGATTTGGCCCAACGTCGCGTACATCCTTCTCCCGCCCCGCCTCCTCGTAATGTCGTCTCCACGCGACTCTCTTCCGTTCTCCACGGCGTCAACTCCTCTCTCCCTTCACTCCTTCCTTGTCCCATTCACCTCCTCTGTGTGCAACGTTGGGTGTCGCCTATCACACCCTACCCATTCCCTCCTCCTATCATAATCCCTACCTCTTTATATCCACGGGAGAGGGCAGTAACTTGAAACAAAAAAGCGTTTCTTTTGACAAAACAAAATGTATAGTTGTATAACAAATCGAACAGCCATAACACATTCCCAACATGCACACACGGGTTAAAAAAAGCCATAAATACACTTTTTTTATGTACAGTGACAAATAAAAACAACAACATTGCTTTATTTTCTACGGAGCGCTGTTTGAAGAGAGGGTCAGCGCGCACCAAGGAGATATTTATATTTGTTTTGATTTATGCAGCGTCATTTCGCGTTTTTGCACTTGTGAAAACGTCGCACCTTTTACGTGCACCTCACAGTCAAAATAGCGCCTTCGTCTTCAAGTGAGCGCTCGTCACCCTCCACCTTTCCCGACGACTCGCCTAGGGAGCTTCTGACGAATTTCACTAGCAAATGGCTGTATAAGCCTGAGACGGCCGCTCGAACAATGAAATGGCCGTCACATGAGGTACGGAAGGTTCACAAACCAAAACTAAATTCGAAACGCGCGCCGAACCGGACTATTTCGCGGAGCAGTACATGTGCAGTAGCTCCGCCCCCTTAGCCTTCCCTTCATTGCCAAGAAAAGTTGTCCTTGGGGGCGCTTTAGTTGTTTGACGGGTGCACTATGCGCGCGGTTTTTGTGTGTGTGTGCCATGCTGTGTTCTGCAATGCTTCGTTACCACGTTTATCGATTATGCACGTTGGTTACTTGATTCAATGTCAAGTGTACCTTCCAAGACGATCTAGGTCCTAGTCTCGTGACTGAAGGCGAGTGCGGCCGTACAGCAGCCTTTTGACAAGACTGTCGCCGAGTGTACGGTACATTGTGGACTGTAAAGCTGAAGAGTGCACAGTGGATGCCTGATTTTGGTAAGTTCTAGAATATTTCTGAATTACACAGCTAGGTTACTTCATTACATGACGTCTTTTACGCAGGAACCGAGTGTGATCGTCTGGGCGGTGTGTTCACTCTGCGGGGATGATGGCCAGAGGAAGGATGATAGACAGGTATGTTTTACGCTGTGCTCAATGCTTTCTGTGCACTTTATACGGTTGTATGAAGCACTCACCATGTGCGTTCACTACCTACAGCTGCAACGGGTGGATGAAGGCGCGTTGCTTTGCGCGGTACTCCGCTCGCTTCTGTAACGCAAGCGTTTCTTGTCATGGCGCTCTTCTTCCTTGGCTGTTTTTCGATTCCAAGAATGCCTGTCGCTCGGCCCGCCCGCTTCCCGCTGCTGCTTCTCTACTCGGGAACTGGTTGACCTTGGGGACGCCTGCGCGATGTATGTGTCGCAGGGAGGGCAACACTCGCCCTTTTGGGCGTAGGGGACCGGAGGGGGGAGGTGAGGTAGGAGGGAAGGACTGAGAGCATGGCTCTTTCCCGGAGAGGGGACGGGTCGCGACCGAGGAGAGAGAGAAAGTGGCCCGCTCTTGGCATTCCGCCGCTCAGAAGCGATCGTAAACCGAAGGAAGAATAATTTGCAAGATTTTTTGTATCCGAGTTGTGATTCTGTAAATAAACTTCTTAGCGTCGTCGAAAGTTATTGAAATCGACTACAGCTGTATACTGCACGAGATCATCGCCTGAAGCTACTTGTACGATGGCTTATCACTTCGGAAATAGAACTGCTTTAAACATAACGTTCATCGTCTAGCCTTCTCATGATGCAGGTACAAATGAAGTAACTTTTCAGGAAACTTCAGTAATAATTGGCATGTAGTACGCGGGGAGGAAGATATAAAAACACGCTGCGGCTGCACATGCGCGCGCGGTGCTCTTCAGTGGCGTGTGTTTGTGGCTTTCTCCGCGACTACTGCACCGCGCTTGTTTTTGTTAGAAGTTAGTTGCACTATGGTTAGGATTTTAATCTGACTGTGCAAGGTCGTTGCTACGAGAAACGAACTTGCGTTGGGTGAACCCACTTGAAGATAATACAAGTCAGTGAATTACGTTATATTCTGGTACTAACACCATGTGTACAGTAATTTGAAAGAGCACAAGATGTATATAATTATCAATTCTAGACAAATATGCCAGTTGCGTTTGGCAAGGTGCCCTTTGTTGCAATATTTGTGTTTGAGAAAAATGATGTGAAATATTTTTCCCGTCGTTATATTGTTTCCTGAAGCATACTGGTTTATATTAACAGAAGTTGTTGTAATGGTTAAGCAGCACTGTTCCAAGAGCTTTTTATCCACTGTGCTGGGGTGGCAAAAGCACACCTCAATTATGTGCTTATCTAAAGTTCATGTTTCTTTTGTGAGCTTTTCTTAAGGCAGCATGAAACTGAAAAAGCGCTCTTATTTGCAGGTTGTGCGACTAAGACGTAGCATTCATTGTGAGAGTGCTACTTTAATTTTATGAAGTAATTATTATGGGAAACAAATCTAAATTCTCATATGTAACTATGTGTGCAGAAGTTTAGAGAAGGCTGACAAAAGTGGTTAACGGTTTTTTTTTTTTTTATGGCTTGCAGCACTACAAATTCAAACCGATATTCCAGGCATTGATTGGCTTTAACACGACTAGAATTACTTTCCTAAACGGCTCAAATTCATCATATAATACAATATGTAAAGCTCGGCATTATGGAGTGTGCACATGGGCCACACATACTCTTATTTTATCAATTTATGCATTTTATATTGTGTAGCAGAGCTGATGTAATTTTCGTCATTTAAATGACCTATATCGTAATCTGCGTTCTCCAACCACATAGTGTTTACTAAGTACATAAGTTTCTGAAAATTCGGCTTGCAATGGCACCATTACAGTTGTCTGCCATGAGCCATTGCTCAGGTTATACTTGTTCTTATAGCGCAATCTGAGTCCATCATTCAAGGCCCTTGCTGGTATATAAACATAGACTTGCCTGAATACATTGTATGTATTGTGTGTGAGCTGTAAGGTCTGTGTGGTGCGCCAACTCATGAATGTTTTATGGTATCCTTAACATATGTACCCGGTGATCTCACCTGTTCGTGGAACTGAAGCAGACGACAGCTTGCAGACGAAGATGGGAGCGTTCTACCTGTGAGCCTGGTCGAGCTTATATTTTATGGTAGGCATTTGTTTCAATCTTTACAAAGAGCTTCGACATGTTGCGCCTGCTCATGAACCTATTGCAACTTTTTTGAGGGAATTCTAAGATCAAAGAAACAAGACCCTAGACGTAACTCCATTAATGTATACTTGATGCTGGACTTGACCTTCTGTGTTGTTTTCCTGTTTTCTTACAGGATTTGCTGAAAGTTTCTATTGGAAATGCGATATAAGATGCAATTTTGACTAACTCTAACTTCACAAAAGTGCTTTTTGTCAACTACCTGCACGGGGCCTTGGCAGTACATCTAAGTGTTCTAAGGTGCACGATGTGTTGGGTAAAGTTTTCTTTGCAACTCTTATATATTTACTGCGATCTTTCGTGCAGGATACACATGCATGGATACACATACATGGATTCCCTACAAGGACCCTGCGCATCAAAAGCAATCTGTCATCAATGTTAAGTAGACAGATTAAACGAAACGAAGATATGACAGGTGTACACCATATTTTTCTTTCATTTAACCCCTGCATGTTTCCCAGTCAATAAATGTTTTTATCCATTTTCTTTTGTTGAGAAATGTCTTTGTACAGCACAAGTGTCGTAGAAGGTGCATACATGCACTTTTGTATGATGCTTGGCTGCATGTGTATCAACCAGCAAACACATTGTCAGGCACAACTAATATGTGATTCCGTACTATCATCCGGACATATCATAAATCTTATCATGCACTGTAATAGTTCTGTTTCAGGAATGTTATGAATGTCATTGGCCACGAAGCACAAGCTTGGCCGAGGGTCATTGCAAACAGGATGTTTCATACTCACAAGAAAGTCACTCATAAGGACACATTAGAATGACGGTGGCCAATATGTTTTTGAATGACATTATGAGTACATTAAAAGAATTCTGAAGAAATACATTAGAGAATCAAATGAGTGTTGATGTCAAAGGTCGCTTCATGCTCACTAGACTATCACATGTTAATACGCATCGGACTATCACATGTTAATCCGCATCAGACTATCACATGTTAATACGCATCAGAATGATCGGCCAATATGTTTTTGAATGGCATTTCAAATACATTACAAAATTCTAAAGGGACACATTAGAGTGTCAAATGACTGAAATGTCAGAAGTCATTAGACTTTCTTTTTGAACTCGTCTCACATTTTCATAAGGGCCGGGCATAAATTAGCACGCAAGCTGCATTTTGGCGGAGGTAAAGTGCAAGAACATCCGGGATCTTTGAACCACAGGCTATTGAAAGTAATCCGAAGTCCCCCATTACGACGTGTCTCACAATATTATCGTACTTTGAATTCAAACCCTGAATTACATCAGATTGGCTCTTTATTTTCACATGACTTCTGTGTAAGTGTTCAATGCATCCTCATCCCTAGCCTGCTATGTCCTCCGCAGGACGAAGGCATCTCCCTATAACCTCCAACCCATCCTCTCTCGCGCAGCTGATTCGATCTTGTGCCTCCGTATTTCCTAATTTTGTTATCTATTCTGCCTCTACTGTTTGTTCGCTCTTACTGTGACTGCATACTATTTTTCTGTAAATGCTCAAGGTGTTTATAAACCTTTGCTTACTTCGGCTTTACAGTCTAGATGTCCTGTTGTATTGTGGTGTTGCTATATGCACATGTTTGTTTATACTGTATTATAAAGGTAATGTGTGACTAACTCAACACCCTTCCCCCCTTCCTTCGATACACGCTTTCATATCCTTAATAGCACAACAACGGATTTTTAAGTGCGTGAACAAGACGGGATGAAAAAAACCACAGCTTCGCTTCGAGGGCGAAGCTGTGATTTTGCGACAACAACAAAAGGAATGTTATAGAAAGTAAGGCTATGAGCTAACTCTTTTGCATCCGACCTCGCCTAACTCTAGAAAATGCTTGTTCAAGCGAATGCGGCCGCTCCAGGGAGCGAAACGGTATTCGTGCTGTCTGTCGTCTCAAGGCAAAGTAAGCGGTGAGAGCACAGCACTTACACGAGCCGTCTACTGACGTCTGTCGTGACAGCGCGCGTGCCAGCTCTCGCGACCTCGCCCTTATGATCTAAGTTCGCAGCTGCTGCTGAAGTGACACCAACCTTAATGTTGGTGCTTTGTGCACCTAACGTTGTCAGGATTAGAGGCATTGAAAGCTTTTTGCATCTCGCCTGGTTTTGCATTGCCTCCCTGATCGGCCCACGTTTGAGCAAGCGACTTCGTCATGCGATGACGTCACTATGTCACGTGACACGTTTTGGCAATCTGTGACGTCATATGGGAACATAATCACGTTATTAATTTTCGCATCACTCGTGTTGACGCCGACCGTTAATTGTCGCGTTTGATGAGGCATGTCACTCGTTAAGGTATGCAGCCGGGCGTGTTAGTACGTGTTGGGAGCTGGTGCGGCAACGCAGGCATCAAGGTAGCAGAGCGTAGCTCTAGTTGATGATGCCTCGGCATGACTGTACACTTTTCGGCCACTCGACGCGCACGCGTGAGCTAGGAGGGTACATATTAGCGAGATGTCTTTCGAATGAAGCTATTTCCTGGAAGTCAGCACTTCATCCTGTCTCGTCTTTTTCCCTGTCCCTTTCCATGTGTTGAATTTTCATTATGGAGGCATCTAAGGCTTTCGCCTCAACACCATCACGTTTATGGCTACTAGGGATGCTTTGAATAAGTAAATATATAACGTTTCGCAGTCGTCCTGGTAGCGAGACTTTTCCAACCGCCATACGGTTCACATTCGTGCGTACCGTCCGCCTGACTACCACCACCAGCGCCGTCACCGCCGAGAACGCATTCGTTACGGCTGGACAGATTTCGGCCCTGAACGCGACGGAGGTCGTCCCGGACGGCGACAGGCGTGTAGCGGTGGTGTCCAACACCACTGCCCAAGAAGAGGAAGCGGAGGAAGTGCACAAGCCTCGTGGGCAGCAGGAATAAACGCTTGACCCGGAGAGATTGATTTGGCCACCTACTGCCGGCGAATTCATATTCGTCAAAATCTTCCATTCGTCCTTGCATATATTATAGAGGAGTAATTTAATTGAACCAAAGACCTGTTTCTGTCGCGGGTTTTGGTTCAACTTCTGCCGCAGGCCTTTGTCGTGTTTCTTTAATGGCTGGATAGTGAATGCGGCACGTGGCATATCAGCAGTTCTTAATCCCCTTGAAGGGTACAAGACTTAGAGCTTGCGAACTGGCGCACTTATTTCTTCGATAAAGCCGCCGGGTCTCCTTAGCGGCTAAGTTGTTTCGCTGGCGAACTGAAAAGCGCGGGCTTCGAAGCAAGCCTGCGACAAGCCGTATTTTGGAGCGGCTTGAAGCTTGCAGTTGTCTCCACTCTCGGAGAGAGAGAGAGAGAAAACTTTTATTTATGCAGACCTAAAAGATCGTCCTCGTCGGGTGGAGCCCTTAGTTCAGGGCCCCATTGGCTCGCGCCACACCACGTGCCTGCTGGAGCTTTCATGTCCTTTTTACCGCTGAGAGAAGCTCTCTTAGTCTACCGTGTGGCGTAGTCACCGTCGTAGTAGTAGTAGCAGTGGTAGTTGTAGGCGTCATGAAGGTCATGTGACTGAAGGGTGGAGTGAATAAGGAAATAAAGGGAATGATCATGATGATGATGATGACTGTCCGTGCAAACTTCCGGGAGAGCAATTCGCGCGTTTATCATTAAATTGATACATTAATTTACCGGCAAAGCAATTCGCAGTTTCATTACATCACATGGCGACTTACATTATTTGTAATAAACCAAGGCAAGGCACCCGGGCACCGAAGCTTTCGGGCGCAGCTTCGACAGTTCGCTGCCCCAAGACGTCTGAAAACTCGTCGTGACTACTCGTCAAGACGTCTGAGTATATTCAATGCTCATTTTTGGCCGTCGCCGGGATGTCGCTTAAAAAGTCCAAGAGTTATATTATTGCCTCTTGTGCCGTAAGCTCTGTTTCTAAAGAGTCATTTACGTGCTGGAGGTTACTCGCACATGCTCACTGCGAAAAATTGCAGCAGCTACGCACTAGCGGTGCGATGATTGAGAAAACAGCAGAGATGGTGGCCTCCCTCTCCCCCTTTCCCTCCTCCTCATCCTCACTTTCCTTTCATACCTCTTGCTATGCCATACTCTAAAAGACTAACTATGCTATGCTTGACCATCTTTCCGCCTTCTTTCCACCCTCCTCACCCTCGCTTCGCTTTCCCATCTCCTTGTTATGCTATATCAGACTATGCTATGCTTTACTCTCTTCCCTAATTTTTTCCCTCCTCACCGTCGTGACACTCCTCACTTTCCTTTCCTTTTCCACCCCCATTGCTACACCACGCTATATGTGGCTATGCTATGCTTACTCTCTCCCCTCCTCTTTTCTCTCCTCACCACTCATAGAACTACCCCAAACTATCACTTCCCCTTCCCACATACTCACTAAACTATACTATAAAAGGCTATGGCAAATCGTTACCCTCTGCCCTACTTTCTTCCTCCTCACCTTCACATCGCACCTCACCCTCAACCTTTCCCACCCCTTGGGATACTTACTATGCATGGAGGAAGGCAAAAGAAAGGAGGGAGCATTACGTTACGCAGCCAGCCTTGGCAAGCCAACCCGTTTTGAAGCCAGCAGTGTCACCTCAACACGTCACCTTTTACGACAAAATCACCCAAGAAATGAGGTTTGCCGAGACTTCGGGTATGGCGCCCGGTAGCTTTTTATCGAAGCGCGCTCGTTCGGCGCAGACCGGCGGGATCACAGAGGAGGTTCGAAAACAGAACTCCACCGGTAGTACTAAAACGTACCGCGCGCTCTGATGTTTTGATCACGTGTTGGGCCGACATGGTGGGCTTCGGTCGCGTGACGTAATGCTCCCTCCTTTTTTTTCTTTCCTCCATGTTACTATGCATGGCTATGCAATGCCAGGGGCTGCTTGGCGCATACCCATTGTCTGTGATGCATAACTATGCCGTGATTTCCCTCTTTCCTCCGTCTTTCATTCCTCCTCAATCTCTCTTCTCTTTCCGACCCCTTCCTATATTATACTATGCATCATTACGCTATGCGTGGAGCCGCATGGCACATGCCCGCCTAGTTTTCTGCAACGCCGTCCTTACTCCGACCTTAAACAGCACCGTTGTGAAGATATACAAGTGAAAAAGCTTTAGTAACTTCACCAGGCTCGTGGCCGCACATCGTAAAGTGGTTACGGGGATGGGACATGATCGGACGAAGTCCACGAGTGACCTTTGTGTTTGTTGCGTATAAATATATTGGGCAGTTACATGTGTTACATATGCCATATGCACCCTCTCCATGTATTGTATACGGGGCCCACTACTACTCATGGATCCGACGTGGGTGGTATTGTGGCTCCAGGTTGGGAGAGCTCACGGAACGAGCATTAAGTCAGGGGCGTGGTGCACAATTGTGCGGATGTGTGTGTAATAATATATGGTGCGCGCATGTTTCAAATAGCCAAAAACAAAACAGTGCGCCGTGCGGTGGCGACTTGTGTTACGACTTTTGTGGTCCTTTGAATGTGTGCGCCGTGCGGGGGCGAACCGCGTATGTGCCGTGCGGTGGCGAAGAGGACGGCGATCGTGTGCGCGGCGTGCCTCGAGACAGCGTGACCAGTGCGTGGGCCGTGCGCGAGAGTCGAATTCCAAGGCTGGGATCTCCTTCGCTGGGCGTCCGGTCCATGGGAGAAACCACAGCCCTACCTGCTGCTGCCTCGACTTACCAGAGCGCTCCCGCCTGTTCCGCTACGGGAAGATCGAGCCAGGGACCGTGTACGAGGCCGGGCCAAGCGTCTACACCGTGTGCAGGCGGGCACCCTCAGGGTTCGGCCCACGAGCACGCATGAGCCGAGGGCATCGACCGTGGAGCGGGTCCCTTGGGCGCAGAGTCCTGGCATCAACGGCCGCGGAGTAGACCTCCGTGACTTCACGCGCGCAGACCAAGCACCGAGCTACGGCATCGACAGAGGTCTACGCAAGACGCCGTCAACTCGGCAACCTCATCGGCTCCGACGGCAAACTGTACGCCACTGCTTGACTATTTCGCGTAGCAGCCATCACGTCGCATATGTAACTGTTTTCTATATTCGTTGAGTCCTTTAGTGTGTGTAAAGATGTCTTACGTGTGCTTGTCCACCTGCGTGCTGCGTCATTCTTTCTGGAGCGAATCCTGAACCCGAACACAACATCACAAACTGGCGAGCCTGCCAGGATTCGAACCTGGAATCTTCTGAATCAGAACCTGAATCAGAAGATGCCAGGATTCGCTCAGTAACAGTGAAAGAAAGCAGTTTCGCTCGTGTACCAGAACACGTTCGGACTCGAACATGGACTTAGAGAAGCTTACCGCTGTAGGTATTCAACTCGGGCTGACAGGCGCAGAACTGAGCAGGTGGATCGAGGCTCAGCAGGCAAAGCAAAGGGGTGAGAGAGCTGCGGAACGAGAGACACTGAAAGAAGCTGCGGAGATAGCGCGCTTAGCTGATGAGAGGCAGCGTGAGATCCTCCAGCTAAAGCTACAGCTTCAGGAAGGAGCTCGGAATGTACCGGCTGCAGCTAATAACGTTTTGCCTGTACCCAGCACTTCATCACCGCTTAACCCACAAAAGCTACTTCCTCTCTTCGATAAAAAACGCGACGACTTGCACGCGTACTTGCAGAGATTTGAGCGAGTAGCAACCGGTCAGGACTGGCCGCAAGAGAAATGGGCCCTTGCTGTGAGCATGTGCCTCACGGGCGACGCCTTAACAGTGATCGGTAGGATGACTGCCGCCGATTCATTGGACTACCAGAAGGTGAAGAAAGCCTTGCTGCAGAGGTTCCAATTTACGGCGCAAGGTTACCAAGACAAGTTTCGCAAGGCAAGAGCTGCGGATGGCGAAACTGGAACGCAGTTAGCCGTGAGAATTGCGAGTTATTTTGATCATTGGATCGACATGGCCAACGTGTCGAAAACGTACGAAGGGCTACGTGATCATATAATCTCCGAGCAATTCCTACGCTGTTGCCAACCGAAACTAGTTATCTTCTTGAAGGTGCGAGAGGGCAAATCACTTGATGAGCTTGCTAAGCTAACTGATCGCTTCCTCGAAGCACAGAATTTGCCAAACATTGGAAAAGGTCCCGATACCGGGAAGGATTTCGGTGGCAAACCTAATGAAGCGCCCCGAAAACCGCAAGTTAAGTGCATGCTCTGCAATCGTTTCGGCCATTCGGCTCCCGACTGTCGCAGCTCATCTAAACAAATGGTAATATGCAAGTTGTGCGGCAAACCGGGACACATAGCTGAAAATTGCAGAGGTCAGGGCGCAGACAACAAACCGACTTCGTCCTGTGCATTCACAGAAGCACAACCGACTGGACCTCGTCAGGGCAAAACATCAAGGTGCCCACGAAAGCAAGCTAGCCGCTCAAGTAACGACGACGAAAGCAGGAAACCCGCTGTACCTTTCCTAAGCGGCGGGATGCCAGTAGTCGAAGGGCGATTGCTAGGACGAAAGGTTCGCGTGCTTCGGGACACAGGCTGCAATACAGCAATTGTCAGGCGAGAGTTAATTCCTGAGGAGTGCTTCACGGGCAAAAGAAGCAATGTCGTTTTGCTTGATGGTTCAAGTAGTCGCCTCCCCGAAGCCATCGTACAAGTGAAAACGCCTTACTTTTCAGGCAACATAAAAGTGGCTTGTATGAACCACCCACTGTACGACGTGGTTTTAAGAAACCTTCCAGGCGTCAGAGGACCATACGATCCTGATTCTGACTGGGAGCGAGCAATTGTGACTGAGGAAGAGGAGGAGTTGTGTAAGGAACCGAACGTGACCAGGAACCCTCCACAGGCTTCAAGCGTGGCTAAAGCCAAAGCTCAGCAACCAAAACACAGCAAGATGCGTCCCTTGTGCGCCCCAGAAGTTGTGTCGAGTGACATTACCAAAGCGCAACTGATTGAAGGACAGCAGAAGGACCCCAAGTTGAAATCGCTTTTTGCTAAGGTGAACAGAGAATTTAAATCCGGAAAAGGCCACAGCTTTGAAATCGTGGAAGAAAATGGATTGCTCTACCGTCGTTATCGCCTTGCGACAGGTAGAACATTTAAGCAGGTGGTAGTTCCGAAGGCGTTTCGACGAAATATTTTAGAAGTTGCCCATGAAAACATCATGGCTGGGCATCAAGGAATTAAAAGAACAACCGATCGGATTTTGCAAGAATTCTACTGGCCTGATTTACACGGGGACGTAAAACGCTTCGTGAAATCCTGTGACATATGTCAACGAACCACACCTAAAGGAAAAGTAGGAGTCGCTCCATTGGGCAACATGCCTCTGATCCGCACACCTTTCGAAAGAGTGGCAGTGGATTTGATCGGCCCCTTTTCACCAATGTCAGACCGGGGAAACCGATACGTTCTGACCTTAGTTGATTTCGCAACTAGGTATCCGGATGCTGTAGCACTTCCTGCAATTGATGCCATTCATGTTGCCGAAGCGCTTATAGAAATGTTTTCCCGCATTGCTTTGCCCAAAGAAATAGTCACTGACCAGGGAGCAAGCTTTAGCTCCGACTTAATGAAAGAGGTCAGTCGGCTTCTCTCTGTGAAGCTCCTCAAGACGACGCCATACCATGCCATGGCGAATGGCCTCGTCGAGAAATTCAATGGCACCCTGAAAATGATGTTAAGAAGAATGTGCCAAGAGAAACCACGATCATGGGACAGGTACCTCGCACCGCTGCTTTTTGCGTACCGAGAAGTGCCACAGACAAGCCTCGGGTTCTCTCCCTTTCAACTTATCTATGGCCGTCATGTCCGAGGACCACTGACAGTATTAAGAGAACTGTGGACGAATGAGGACCTCGACGGAGAAACACGGACAACCTACACGTATGTCTTTGACTTGCGGAATCGGCTGGAGGAGACGTGCAAGATCGCGCACGAACAATTAGAGAAAGCTCGCGCCAAGCAAAGACCATACTATGACAAGAAGAGTCGTCCTAGGAAGTTGTGTTCAGGCGACAAAGTTCTCATATTGTTGCCTACTGACTCCAATAAGCTTCTAGTGCAATGGAAAGGACCATTCACAGTAATTGAGCGAAGAAACGACGTGGATTACGCCATTGACGTGTTCGGGAAAAACAAGACATTTCACATAAATATGCTCAAGAAGTACGAAGATTGTGAGCACAGGCAGCCCCAACAGGTGTCAGTTCCTCAAGAGATTGATGAAAACTCCACTAAAGGCCAATTAGACAAAGTGAATCCTATGCAAGTACTGAACCTGCATCGCACGCAATTTCGCACCGATGTCAATCTATCCACAGACCTCACCAGCAAGGGACAAAGTCGCCATGTATCGAGGGGCCCAGTATTCTATTCCTGTTCGAAATATAAAAGGCTGGGACAACGTAGAAGCAATCACATGACTTGTGCTTAACATGTAACAAGAAACTGAATCGCACAAACTGGAAAGCGTGCTGTGCACTAACTGTTTATTCCCGCGCTTCTATCTTAGAATAGTTGTAAACAACTTTCTTGAAAAAGGGGGTATTGTAATAATATATGGTGCGCGCATGTTTCAAATAGCCAAAAACAAAACAGTGCGCCGTGCGGTGGCGACTTGTGTTACGACTTTTGTGGCCCTTTGAATGTGTGCGCCGTGCGGGGGCGAACCGCGTATGTGCCGTGCGGTGGCGAAGAGGACGGCGATCGTGTGCGCGGCGTGCCTCGAGACAGCGTGACCAGTGCGTGGGCCGTACGCGAGAGTCGAATTCCAAGGCTGGGATCTCCTTCGCTGGGCGTCCGGTCCATGGGAGAAACCACAGCCCTACCTCCTGCTGCCTCGACTTACCAGAGCGCTCCCGCCTGTTCCGCTACGCGAAGATCGAGCCAGGGACCGTGTACGAGGCCGGGCCAAGCGTCTACACCGTGTGCAGGCGGGCACCCTCAGGGTTCGGCCCACGAGCACGCATGAGCCGAGGGCATCGACCGTGGAGCGGGTCCCTTGGGCGCAGAGTCCTGGCATCAACGGCCGCGGAGTAGACCTCCGTGACTTCACGCGCGCAGACCAAGCACCGAGCTACGGCATCGACAGAGGTCTACGCAAGACGCCGTCAACTCGGCAACCTCATCGGCTCCGACGGCAAACTGTACGCCACTGCTTGACTATTTCGCGTAGCAGCCATCACGTCGCATATGTAACTGTTTTCTATATTCGTTGAGTCCTTTCGTGTGTGTAAAGATGTCTTACGTGTGCTTGTCCACCTGCGTGCTGCGTCATTCTTTCTGGAGCGAATCCTGAACCTGAACACAACATCCCAGTGTGGTAGGTTCAACTTCCGGTACGTCCGCTGCACGGACGCACTCTTTCCTAGAATCGGCGACTGCAGAAGCACTAGTCGAGGAATGGGGAGGAATCGGGGTCCTTTAGCCGGAAGCAGTAGCAGAGGCAGGCACCGCACAATCCCTTTTTATATTTACTACTACTGCTAGTACATAATATTAATAATAATAATAATAATTGTTGGGGCTTCTCAAAACTACGATATTTGGAGATCCAATTTGAAAATTTCAAGGGCACCTCTGGTTTAAAATGAGTAGAAGAGTTATGGCAAGAATGCAAATTTGTTATAAGTTATTGCATAGACAAATAAGTTCCATCGCGTGTTAAAAAACAAAACAGAGAAGTCCTTAGATCACCCAAGATCTTATTCATTTAAAAGGAAAATTAAGTTACTGCGTAAAGTCGCCAGTGGAACGGACAAATATAAAAACTGAACTTAAGCGTACGATAGATACGTAGATAGAAACGCTCAAAGTGCCAAAGGTTCGCTAAGAAATGCTTCGCATTAAAACACTTTCGATATCGCGGGGGCGGCTTCTCAGTGATATGTCATCGCAGTGTGATGTCACGGAGAGAGAGCAACTCGCGGCGCACTAGCGGCTGATCCTTCATCTGTTCGTGGTGCACATGGCCCACGATGGGTGAATTATCATCCAGTGACCCCGACAGTGATTTCAGCGATTTAGGCTGCATGCAAGACGCAGAGTTCGCAAACTGGGGAACTGTGTTGACTCGTCGGGATAATGTCCATTGCGGTCGGGCTGCCTTGCTGATGCTGAACGACGAAAACTTTGAAATCAAAGAGAGAGAGAGATAGAAAAAATATATGACTGATCCCTCTGTCATAGGAATCGATATAACACGAAAGTGAAACTTGTCTTCACAGACGTAGTTGAGCGTTTGTTGTGCATTATTTCGCCCCAAGGGCGAAGGAGTGAATGCTATAGCAACAAATTGTAACGTCACACGAAGAACGGCAAGCAGCTGGAAATTTTCAACGCGCTGCTCAAGCAAAAAGGACTAACGGAACGAAAAATACACAGGATGAGCGCGAACTAACTGTCACAATTGTAATTTATTTCTGAGTGAGCAGCGCGCTTCGTTCGCAAAAGCGGCCGCTCCAGTGAGCGAAGTGACATTTGTGCTCTCAACGTCAAATTGCGGTGAGAGCAGCAGACGTACAAGCAACCGCCATCACGAAATAAGCGCGCGCGCACGAGCGACCATGCCCTGTAGAGGCGCGCACTCATCCGCGTCGGTCGACGACCTTTAAAGCGCGCTCTTCGAGCCCTTCGCGCCATCTCGATAGTGATAACGAAAGCACGCTGATGTAACACCGATCTCTGAATACCACCACCTGCAAATGGTGTATATAAATAGGTCGCCGTTAGCATGGCGAAGAACGTGCCGTCTGTAGCCGAATCGTTTTGCGCCGCGCGCTGCGGAGCGAGGGGTCGTAAGTTCGACTCCCGGTGACTGAACTTTTTCTTCTGTTTTTTTTTCTTTGCCAACTGTTAGTCTTTATATTCTACAACGTCATATCCATGACGGAAATATGTCAGTGGAGCCGTGGTGGACCCCGGCATAAAACATGCACTCTCGTGTTAAAAACGTTTATTAGGTGGCCAGTAAGTGAATGTGGGAGGGTCCCTTATTCCTGAAACCCTCTGGCCTGTACCGCCTGCCAGGCCTGCGCCAGGTCTGGTTTGGAGATCGCAGCCCTCCCACGCTTCACTATAGAGGTTTGGGCCTGCATCTGTTGCTGCTGCTTGTATGGCTGGGTTGCTGCCTTTGCATTGCAGCAGGTGTGCTAGGGTGTCTGTCACATTACAGTGTGGGCAGATGTAGTAGTATGACGTTGGTTTTAGGTGATGCAATGGAACACCGTGGGTAAATGTGATGCTTTGAAGTCGACTGTAGTTCGTGACTTCGTCTCTTGAAAGTTTGGGATGGGGGGGCAGGGTAGAACCTCCGTTCACTCCGCTAGTGTTGCAGCAATTCGTAATAGGTTAAGGGTGCTGATTCGGTTTCTTCTGCTGGTGTTCACGTGTGGGAGGTGCCGCGAATTTCGTGTGGGGAAGCCCGGTTGATGCATTTGCGGGTCGCAGCATGTGCAGCTTCATTCCCCTTGAGGCCCTCGTGACCCGGAACCCAGATAATGCAGATGTAGGGGAGAGGACTGTCCATGTGTTTCAGTATCATTATCGCTATTGCAGAGATCATTCCTTTCAGGCAGTTGCGTGCCGCTGTTTGGGATTCGGTAAAGACCACTATGGGATACTCGCTCGTTTGAGTGACGAGTGCTATAGCGGCCTCTTCGGGTGTGTCCGCGCTTTTGGCCAGAATAGTCGCCGTCGCCAGTGCCGTCCCCTTGTGGTCTGTGACGCAAATCGCGAAGGCGCTACGTCCCGGATACTTGGCAGCGTTCACGTATCGCGCCTGCGGGTCATTGCCTTGGTTGTTCCTGACGTTGGTTACCCCGGCGAGCCGCCTTCCTAGGTGATGTTCGGGATGCATGTTGCGGGGGATCCGCTGAACTTCCAGGAATTCTCGGAGCAGAGACGGTATCTTGCCCTTATGTTCGTCGTCGGGTTCTAGGATGGTTGCATATCCTGTGCGACAGAGGACTGCTCGGCCAGTAGGTGAGAGCATGAGTCTCTTGACCTGGCTGATGAGGTGTGCTTCAGCGAGTTCTTCCCATGTGTTGTGAATACCCACGCGAAGCAAGCGGTTCGTTGAAGCAATAGGTGGCAGTCCTAGGGCAAGCTTCGTGGCCCTTCGTATAAGTAAATTTAGTTGTATTGCGATAACAATTATATGGGTGTCTCGACGGGTTTTTGCCGTCGCCGTCATGTCCCGTATGAAGTCCAAATCGATAAGGCTCCCCCGCGCATCGTATGTTCCACCGCGAGTAAAAGCGCGTGAGTGGGGCGACGAACGCGGCCGAAGCAGAGATCAAACGAGCCGGCCTATTTCCGTAGCTCACAGGGTGCATGCGATAACATCACCCCGCTCGGGAGGCCTGCCATCGAAGCAGGCAGGAAATGCCCCACCCGTCTTTAACCAGCATGAACATACGCGAGGGGTGTGTCGCGCGAGCAGCAACATTGAACTTTGAACCTAAGGGAGCTGGCGCGTGCGCTATCTCGACAGCCATCACAGCGGGTGGCTCGTATACCCTTTTACGTGCTGCTCTCTCAACGCGAAGTGACTATGCGGGCAGAGCATCGCTCCCTGGAGCGGCTGTATTCTGTTACATCAGCGTTTTATAGTTACGCGAGATCGGATACGAGAAAGTTAGCTGCCAGCCCCACAATTTGTAGCTGTCGCTTTCATTGCTTCGCCCTTGCAGTGAAACTGAGACTTTTTTGTTTCTCCGCTGTCTTTAGATCGAGATAAGGAGTTCCGTTGTTATGCGGCTATAAATAAGGGATTGTTCTATTCGCAAGGTGTCATGTTATTTAAAGCCACTGCGACGGTTGGCCACTTGTCGGATGAGGTGAGTAAGCTGTGCCAATGTGTTCTGCAAGCCGAGCTAGGGTGGCAGAGCCGGGCCCTTCCTTATGTATATGAAGTCCAAGGACTCGAAGCGAGTCAACTTGCGGTATTTGGATGCTTTGTAGAAAGACATGTGGGTCCGGAGCATCGTAACTTGGTGGTCTGCCTGGGGTGCGTGCCCCGAGGACTAACAGTCCGGACGTTTCCGGAGCGCACTGAAGCCAACATGTCTTAAATATCGTTCAATGATGTTAGCCGCTTCCTGAAGGCGGTCATCCTGTTTGCCTGTGCTTGCGCCTCTTGTCCACAGAGTGATATCATCAGCGTAAAGCGCATGATGTATCCCTGGGATAGTGCCCAGGAGACGGGGATGCTTGAGGAGGGCCACGTTGAAAAGGAATGGTGAGACCACCGAACCTTGTGGCGTACATTTGTTAGGTAAGTGAGAAGGCTTGCTCCGGATGTTGGCAATCCCCACCATGGTCGTACGATTGGTGAGGAAAGCGAGCATGTAGGTGTATGTTTTGGCGCCGCAGCCGATATCTTCTAAATTACGGAGAATGGCTTCGTGACTCACGTTGTCAAAGGCGCCATTTACGTCCAGAACTAGAACTGATGACTTGCTGTGTTTGCTCAAACGGAGAAGGATTTCTTCCTTTAACTGTAAGAGGACGTCTTGTGTGGAGAGCATATGACGGAAGCCGAACATGGTGTTCCGGAAGTGACCGTTTTCCTCGAGGTATGCGGTAATCCGCTCATTGACCATGTGTTCAAATAGATTCCCGGCGCAGGACGCAAGGGAAACGGGGCGGAGATTTGCGATGGAAATCGGCTTGTTTGGCTTGGGTACCATGGTCACCTCTGAGTGCTTCCAGCCTTTGCCGCCGCCATCGTTTGAGAAGTGATCACCAAGCTTCCCATAGCTGAGGATGATTATCAACAGCTGGATTGTCCTCGTCTAGTTGTATCATCTTGGTATGGCAGTCAGCAACACCTACAATCTCGCTCAGCCAGGCTTCAATATGTCATCAATGGTAGAGTCGTCGTCAAGTTCTTTCCTGTACGCATTCCAGTCTGTAAGTCGCGCCCTGACGCGTAAGTTCCTGCCTTGGGCGAAAAGTCAGTCTATTCGACATCGATATGAATTATGTGGTGAACGCTGCCTATAGTGTGTCCGGGAGTCTTGTCCACGTTGCCCTTTGCACCTCTCGAGTGAACGCGAGATCAGGATTAGTATACCTCGACACGCTGATATTTTAATTTGGTTAATGGCGTAACAATATTTAACACAGGATATTTCAATTTGGTTTTAAAGTAAGCGTGAGTGCCCATCTGAGTTGGCAGCATCTCGCGACGTCGCCACGGGTAAGACGTAGACCGAGGCCCCGTGTGGCGTACCACGAGTAAGGCGAGTACTGTCGACGTCAGAGAACGTTTGCGGGGCGAGGACTATTGTTCTTCACCCCTCTTTCTCTCTGTTGTCGGGCTGCTTCAAGGTGATTTTGGCTGCTTACGCCAGGAATGCTTTTCTTTTTCCTGAGGGGGACACGCTCAAAGCACCCACATCATCCCATTCCTCAGAGCGCGCGGGTCCCCCGATTTGAAAACGGCGCATTCAGCGTCATCGAAGCTTGAGCCACGGCCTCCAAGATTAGCCGGCTAATCTCGAAGGCTAATCTTGAAATCTCTTGTGGGGCACTAGTTTCTTACGGTACTTAGGCGGGCGTTTCAAAATGACGCAAAATTGTTCTCAATTAACGAAGCTAGTATTAATGATACGATGCGTTAGAGCATTTACGATTCAATTTCGGTATTACGAGATACAAATTGCAGTAAAAAAGTCGCAAACAAAACTTTCGCTGCCAGGGGTCCTTTAAAGGGGTACTGACACGAATATTTTGAGTTCTCGTTTTTCTGCGTCAAATGAAGAGTCAAGCCCTCAAGAGCCCAGAAAAGGTAGTGCTAGGCGTGAGTGCGCCCTGAAAAAGTAATTACAGTATGTTTTTAAAAGCTAGTTTCGGTTCGTACTGTACCCTGACGACACAACACGGTATGAGCTTCTCGTCACGGGCTCGCACAATATATAGTGTCGTTTCCACGGCCACTCCGCACCATGGCTCCGTTGGTGACGCACAAGCGGCCATCTTGGAAGTTTTGGTACCTAACGTCATCGTAACTAGCCAGACTGCTGCGTGAAGTCACCAGAATTTGTACTGTAGCCTGACGTCAAGCTAGTGTCGATGTCAGTAGGTGCGCCAGGGAACATTTGACTTTGATATCAAATTAAAATATCTTATCAGCATATGCTGAGCTTCACACTTGCTCAGAGCCCCATCTGCATACAGGAGATTTGTATGGCAGAGTAAACTGGCCTTCGAAAAAAGGTGTCAGTACCCCTTTAATGGCTGCAGCGGAGTGACCGCGCACTTCCCCTGAACATTGTTGACAGCATACGAGCGAGACGCGTAAGTGCGGAAAGAAGAAAGGTCACCTCTCACGCGGCTTTTTCGTCGAAGCGACCGCAAACCCACGGAGGCTGCATAGCACGAGCATAGCATGACGATATCACTTTAGGCACATTCATTGTGGTTCTTACATTTCTGGGCTAGCCTTAGAGAAACTATATTGTGTGCGTCGCCAGCCATGTCGCAGTATTGCACGCACACAGTGACCCCAAGCAAGTATTTTGGTTATTAATCCGATGGCGGAGAAGCAAGTTTAGAAGGCGCTGGATAGAACTACTGGTACTTTCAACTTATCTGCGACCTTCTTCAGGCCGGGGGCTGGAAGATGAGAATGCTGGACAACTGCAAGTTTAACACCCCTTGATTCCTCGTGCGTGTTTCTACCTCTTTTACGTTTCGTTTTAGAATAGAGACTCAATATTGCTGTGTGGTGGAAACCTGCCGCTTGTAGCCTTTAACTCTGGAATTAATAGCTGCTTTGCATGTGATTTTCACGGCTTCTTATAGGGAAGCCAAGCTCAAGTTTGCGGCGCGACGACATCACCGCGCTGCGGCTCTAGAGAGAAGCTCTGGTGCAA
Source organism: Rhipicephalus sanguineus (assembly GCF_013339695.2). Classification (NCBI taxonomy): domain Eukaryota; kingdom Metazoa; phylum Arthropoda; class Arachnida; order Ixodida; family Ixodidae; genus Rhipicephalus; species Rhipicephalus sanguineus. The sequence goes on from NC_051185.1 coordinate 36,242,067, forward strand.
CTGGGGGCATGCGCGGCCGGCTCAGCCTGTTTTTCGGCAGCGGGAACACGCGCGCGGCGCGTTCTCAGTCGGTGCGGGGAACTGGGGCGCCGTGCCGACAGCTTGGTACGCTAAACCGAGAGGCTTGCAGTTCGAAGCTGCATTTCCACGTTGGCAGAAGCGACCCCGCGGAAGCGCAAGCGAGGTCCGAAGTATTGCGGTTTCGTGGCCTGCCACAACAGTGCAGACAACACCAGGCATGCGATTCACGTCTGAAACTGTATAGGTTCTCAGGCATGTCGCACGAGAAATAAAGGCGGCAAGCGTGGATAGCTGACAGCGCTGTCTCGCCTTCTTCTATTTTGGCTGTCTGAGTTCATCGATTTCAGTCGTTTCGACTACATGAATCAGTACGTAACTCGGCGCGTGCACGCAGCGACTACAGTAATGATTACTCGCTGTCTTCTCGTAATGTGAAAGTCCAGTTACGGTTGTAGGTGAAACAACATTGTGTTTTGATTCCCCCGTGTTCGTGAGACCTACCCGTCGTTGTTGAACGTTCACATTCGCGTTATACCAAGCGTTGCGCAATTGGTTGAATTCAATTGAACTCGGCACATTGTCAGAAGTTCGGCGCCTGCGCATCGGGAAGGCTACTTTATCACGCCGGAACGGACGCCTGTGCATTTTCAGCAAGCTTTGACATCGTTCTGCAGGTTTGCTTTCTTTTTGTCACTTCATTAGGGTGATATTTAAGCCGCTAAATATAACTGACACTTAATGCATGCTTTGCAATTGCAACCTTGAAGTAACCACCTTCTGACTTTGTGCGAGTCTCTAGCCGCGTTCGCGCAGCAGGTTTTATACACTTGTCAAGTCGATATCCTCATAAAAAAGAGTGCAAGCATGACGCGAAACGCTTCACAGTGGTTAAAGCTCAGCCTGCTGCCACCTAATCGCGTCTTATTCGGCGGGTGATTCTCCAGCGGCACGAAGGACTTGACTCTAACCTTCTCAGGAAACAGTGCCATGCCCGTATAATTCTTTTTTTCGCACGCCGCAAACGTTTGTTCACGAAAGTGCACGGCTGCTACCGCAAGCATGTCATATCAAAACAACAATCATATGATTCGAAGTCCTCACCGCAGAACATCGCTAGCGTGAACGGCTTCATTTCGGAGTGCACGTGGACCATTACGATCTTTAACATGACAGAATGAGACCTACCTAGAGGTATACGTCCTAACTGTGTAATCGCGACCTGGGAAATGCATTTCGCTTTGAGTCGGGCGTCGTTGTCGTCGATCGTCTGCTCTGCACCGTAAACGTGATTGACAAGCCTTTCTCCTTTTATAAAGTTCACTTTTCGGAAGTGTCAGTCAAGCTTGAAGACCCTTTTGAAGCCGCACTACAAGCGGTACATTGTGAGACGCCGCAAGTGCACCGCGAGAGCTCTGCACGTGCGCGGAAGCAAGCGGCAGCGCATTGGAGAGAAGGGAAAACGCGCGTTGCTGGCACCCAGTTTGCATTTTTCTGCCAGAGATGGCGCTCCCTGCTTGGGAAGCCTAGAGTTACTGTATATGCTACCTTTAGGTAGCAGAGTTGCGCATCTGTCTTCCAACGCCGCTAGCAACCATGCATTGCGGAGAAGCTGCCGCTTGGGCCAATTTTTTTATTTCTTGACGCCGCCGCTGCAGAGAACTGGATTAATACTAGCCATCGACAGCCAATGTTTATCGCCGGTCTTCGACGCGCCAGACAGGTTAATCGGCGACACGGTAGGCATGTCGCCTGCAAAAACGAAGTGCGACTTAACCGCATAGCTGTGGTTGCTAGCCGGACCTATGCGCAACTCTGCTACCTAAAGGTAGCATATACAGTGACTCTAGGGAAGCCTAGAGTCATTGTATATGCTACCTTTAGGTAGCAGAGTAGCGCATAGGTCCGGCTAGCAACCACAGCTATGCGGTGAAGTCGCACTCCATTTTTGCAAGCGACATGCCTACCGCGTCGCCGATAAAGATGTCTGGCGTGTCGAAGGCCGGCGATAAACATTGGCTGTCGATGACTAGTGTTAATTGAGTGAGCTGCAGCGGCGGCGTCGAGAAATACAAAAATTGGCGCGAGCGTCAGCTTCTCCGCAATGCATGGTTGCTAGCGGCGTTGGAAAACAGATGCGGAACTCTGCTACCTAAAGGTAGCTTATACAGAAACTTTAGGGAAGCCTATAGATGTAGTGCAATTAAGTGTGAATATATGCTTTAAAAAGCTGTGGTAACACCACCAGGTTCGTGGCCGCACATTGGTAGATGGTTACGAGAATGGGACACGGTCGGACGAAGTCCATGAGTGACCTCTGTGTTTCATGCGTGTAAATATATTACGTAGTGTACATGTGTTGCATATGTCATATGTACCCTATACGTATATTGTATATGTGACCCACTACTTCTCATGGATCCGACGTGGGTGGTTTTGTGGCTCCAGGTTGGGAAAGCTCGCGGAACGAGCGTTAAGTCAGGGGCGTGGTGTACACTTGTGCGGATGTGTGGCAGATTCAACGGCAGGTGCGGCCGTTGCACGAACGCAATCTTTCCTAGAATCGGCGACTGCAGAAGCACAAGTTGAGGTGTGGAACGCGGAATTGGGGTACTTTAGGCTGAGGCAGTGGATGAGGCAGGCACCGCACAATCCATTTTTATAGCTACGATGCGGGTAACATACGCAATGAACTAGACGGCAGTCTCTTTTAGGGAGCATGCGGCGGATGGGCTGACTACGAGACGAAACGTCTATGAGGTAAGGTTGTTTATTCTCCGTCTTGCGAGCGCGGGGCGCCACCGCGAGAGGACGAAAGAGAGGAGAATGAAAGCGTACACGTGAGATTGATTTACGCATACACAATAATAATAATAGCTGGCGTTTAGCGTCCCGAAACCAGGATATGATTATGAGAGACGCCGTAGTGGAGGGCTCCGGAAATTTCGACCACTTGGGGTTCTTTAACGTGCACCTAAATCTAAGTACACGGGGTTCAAACATTTTCGCCTCCATCGAAAATGTAGCCGCCACTGCCGGGATTCGATCCCGCGACCTTCGGGTCAGCAGTCGAGCGCCATAACCACTAGACCACCGTGGCGGGGCTACGCATACACAGTCACAGTAAGAAATAACACACAAAATTTTCATTGAGCCTTCGTGCTTCGCGCCTTCGGGACACGTTCCCGTCTTAGAATTTATGTTGCGTGCAGGTGCGGAGGCGTGAGAATCTAAACACAACTTGGGCTTGCGAGTTCCGACGCTCACCACAAGAGTTTTCAAGAGGAGAAAAATGTCGTTCTTGTGTAGGCCCGGCTATTGTTCTAAGTACCGTAAATCCTGCCATAATGTGACTGCGGTCAATGCAGCTTCACTACCGCGAACCCAGACGAAGTGCCTATAGCATCGGCAACCCAGCCATTTCGTTGGCAATCGCGCGCTTGCTAATCCCTGAAACTTCGCAAAGTGGCGACCCACTCCTCCTGCGCTCTCGCTCCTCCTCGGCATATATTCACACTCTCTTGTCGAAAATGGCGCCACCTACCTTGCTCCTGCGTAGTAGACGTATTTTCGTAGAGTGAGCGCACTTGCCAGGCAGCGCGCTATAAGCATTCGTACTAGCCGTTTGGCTCTTGTGATCTCTTTTTTAAATACGAAGCATTTCTTAGCGAACATCTGCGACTTTGAGCGTATCTATCTATCTATCTATCTATCTATCTATCTATCTATCTATCTATCTATCTATCTATCTATCTATCTATCTATCTATCTATCTATCTATCTATCTATCTATCTATCTATCTATCTATCTATCTATCTATCTATCTATCTATCTATCTATCTATCTATCTATCTATCTATCTATCTATCTATCTATCTATCTATCTATCTATCTATCTATCTATCTATCTATCTATCTATCTATCTATCTATCTATCTATCTATCTATCTATCTATCTATCTATCTATCTATCTGTCTAGCCGCCTACGACTTTGTGCTCTCCTGGCCGCTTGGTTAATCGAATGTACACCAAAAATGGTATGGCGTAACGTGACTGTATGACGAACATAAATATTAAGTCAAAACATGAAAATTATGACACGCATGTCATGTACAGCATGATTTACATGCCACGCTCGTGGTGCGCTGGCGGCCGTTTCGCTAGCTTTATATGCACCAAAACTGGTATCTTGCGACGTGACTGTGTAACGAACATAAATAACACGAGTTAACATGAAAATCATGGCACGCATGTCATGTACAGCATGACTTACGTGCCATGCTCATGGGGCGCTGGCGGCCGTTTCGCTAGCTTGATCTACCCCGAAATTGGTATTGCGCGACGTGACTGAGTGACGAAGATAAAAAAAAAAAAACACGAGATAACATAAAAATCATGACACGTATGTCATGTACAGCATGGCTTACGTGCCACGCTCATGGCGCTGGCGGCCGTTTCGCTAGCTTTATATACACCGAAATTGGTATCTTGCGACGTGACTGTGTGGCAAACCTAAATAACACGAGTTAACACGAAGATCATGACACGCATGTCATGTACAGCATGACTTACGTGCCAAGCATATGGGGCGCTGGCGGCCGTTTCGCTAGCTTGATCTATCCCGAAATTGGTATCTTGCGACGTGACTGTGTAACGAACATAAAAACACGAATTAACATGAAAATCATGACACGCATGTCATGTACAGCATGACTTACGTGCCAAGCATATGGGGCGCTGGCGGCCGTTTCGCTAGCTTGATCTATCCCGAAATTGGTATCTTGCGACGTGACTGTGTAACGAACATAAATAACGCGAGTTAACATAAAAATCATGACACGCAGGTCATGTACAGCATGACTTACGTGCCACGCCCATGGTGCGCTGGCGGCCGTTTCGCTAGCTTTATATACACCAAAATTGGTATCTTGCGACATGACTGTGTAGCAAACATAAATAACACGAGTTAACATGAAGATCATGACACGCATGTCATGTAGAGCATGACTTACGTGCCACGCTCATGGGGCGCTTGCGGCCGTTTCGCTAGCTTGATCTACCCCGAAATCGGTATTGCGCGACGTGACTGTGTGACGAACATAAAAACACGAGTTAACATGAAAATCATGACACGCATGTCATGTACAGCATGACTTACGTGCCACGCTCATGGGGCGCTTGCGGCCGTCTGATTTTCATGTTAACTCGTGTTTTTATGTTCGTTACACAGTCACGTCGCAAGATACCAATTTCGGGATAGATCAAGCTAGCGAAACGGCCGCCAGCGCCCCATATGCTTGGCACGTAAGTCATGCTGTACATGACATGCGTGTCATGATCTTCATGTTAACTCGTGTTATTTATGTTCGTTACACAGTCACATCGCAAGATACCAATTTCGGGATAGATCAAGCTAGCGAAACGGCCGCCAGCGCCCCATATGCTTGGCACGTAAGTCATGCTGTACATGACATGCGCGTCATGATTTTCAAGTTAACTCGTGTTTTTATGTTGGTTACACAGTCACGTCGCAAGATACCAATTTCGGGATAGATCGATCTAGCGAAACGGCCGCCAGCGCCCCATATGCTTGGCACGTAAGTCATGCTGTACATGACATGCGTGTCATGATCTTCATGTTAACTCATGTTATTTATGTTCGTTACACAGTCACGCCGCAAGATACCAATTTCGGGATAGATCAATCTAGCGAAACGGCCGCCAGCGCCCCATATGCTTGGCACGTAAGTCATGCTGTACATGACATGCGTGTCATGATCTTCGTGTTAACTCGTGTTATTTATGTTTGTTACACTGTCACGTCGCAAGATAAAAATTTCAGTTTATATAAAGCTAGTGAAACGGCCGCCAGCGCACCATGAGCGCGGCACGTAAGCCATGCTGTACATGACATGCGTGTCATCATTTTTATGTTAACTCGTGTTTTTTTATGTTCGTCACTCAGTCACGTCGCGCAATACCAAATTCGGGGTAGATCAAGCTAGCTAAACGGCCGCCAGCGCACCATGAGCATGGCACGTAAGTCATGCTGTACATGACATGCGTGTCATGATTTTCATGTTAACTTGTGTTATTTATGTTCGTCACACAGTCGCGTCGCGCAATACCAATTTCGGGAAAGATCAAGCTAGCGAAACGGCCTCAAGCGCCCCATGAGCATGGCACGTAAGTCATGCTGTACATGACATGCGTGTCATGATTTTCATGTTAACTCGTGTTTTTATGTTCGTCACTCAGTCACGTCGCAAGATACCAATTTTGGTGTATATAAAGCTAGCGAAACGGCCGCCAGCGCAGCATGAGCCTGGCACGTAAGTCATGCTGTACATGATATGTGTGCCATGATTTTCATGTTAACTCGTGTTGTTATGTTCGTCACACAGTCACGTCGCGCAATACCAATTTCGGGGTAGATCAAGCTAGCGAAACGGCCTCAAGCACCCCATGAGCGTGGCAAGTAAGTCATGCTGTACATGACATGCGTGTCATGATTTTCATGTTAACTCGTGTTATTTATGTTCATTACACAGTCACGTCGCGCAATACCAATTTCGGGAAAGATCAAGCTAGCGAAACGGCCTCAAGCACCCCATGCGCGTGGCACGTAAGTCATGCTGTACATGACATGCGTGTCATGATTTTCATGTTAACTCGTGTTGTTATGTTCGTCACACAGTCACGTCGCGCAATACCAATTTCGGGGTAGATCAAGCTAGCGAAACGGCCTCAAGCACCCCATGAGCGTGGCACGTAAGTCATGCTGTACATGATATGTGTGCCACGATTTTCATGTTAACTTGTGTTATTTATGTTCGTCACACAGTCACGTCGCGCAATACCAATTTCGGGGTAGATCAAGCTAGCGAAGCGGCCTCAAGCACCCCATGAGCGTGGCACGTAAGTCATGCTGTACATGACATGCGTGTCATGATTTTCATGTTAACTCGTGTTGTTATGTTCGCCACACAGTCACGTCGCGCAATACCAATTTCGGGAAAGATCAAGCTAGCGAAACGGCCTCAAGCACCCCATGAGCGTGGCACGTAAGTCATGCTGTACATGATATGTGTGCCATGATTTCATGTTAACTCGTGTTGTTATGTTCGTCACACAGTCACGTCGCGCAATACCAATTTCGGGGTAGATCAAGCTAGCGAAACGGCCTCAAGCACCCCATGAGCGTGGCACGTAAGTCATGCTGTACATGACATGCGTGTCACGATTTTCATGTTAACTTGTGTTATTTATGTTCGTCACACAGTCGCGTCGCGCAATACCAATTTCGGGAAAGATCAAGCTAGCGAAACGGCCTCAAGCACCCCATGAGCGTGGCACGTAAGTCATGCTGTACATGACATGCGTGTCATGATTTTCATGTTAACTCGTGTTGTTATGTTCGTCACACAGTCATGTCGCGCAATACCAATTTCGGGGTAGATCAAGCTAGCGAAACGGCCTCAAGCACCCCATGAGCGTGGCACGTAAGTCATGCTGTACATGACATGCGTGTCATGATTTTCATGTTAACTCGTGTTGTTATGTTCGTCACACAGTCACGTCGCGCAATACCAATTTCGGGAAAGATCAAGCTAGCGAAACGGCCTCAAGCACCCATGAGCGTGGCACGTAAGTCATGCTGTACATGATATGTGTGCCATGATTTTCATGGTAACTTGTGTTATTTATGTTCGTCACACAGTCACGTCGCGCAATACCAATTTCGGGGTAGATCAAGCTAGCGAAACGGCCTCAAGCACCCCATGAGCGTGGCACGTAAGTCATGCTGTACATGACATGCGTGTCATGATTCTCATGTTAACTCGTGTTGTTATGTTCGTCACACAGTCACGTCGCGCAATACCAATTTCGGGGTAGATCAAGCTAGCGAAACGGCCTCAAGCACCCCATGAGCGTGGCACGTAAGTCATGCTGTACATGACATGCGTGTCATGATTTTCATGTTAACTCGTGTTGTTATGTTCGTCACACAGTCACGTCGCGCAATACCAATTTCGGGAAAGATCAAGCTAGCGAAACGGCCTCAAGCACCCCATGAGCGTGGCACGTAAGTCATGCTGTACATGACATGCGTGTCATGATTTTCATGTTAACTCGTGTTGTTATGTTCGTCACACAGTCACGTCGCGCAATACCAATTTCGGGAAAGATCAAGCTAGCGAAACGGCCTCAAGCACCCCATGAGCGTGGCACGTAAGTCATGCTGTACATGATATGTGTGCCATGATTTTCATGTTAACTCGTGTTGTTATGTTCGTCACACAGTCACGTCGCGCAATACCAATTTCGGGGTAGATCAAGCTAGCGAAACGGCCTCAAGCACCCCATGAGCGTGGCACGTAAGTCATGCTGTACATGATATGTGTGCCATGATTTTCATGTTAACTTGTGTTATTTATGTTCGTCACACAGTCGCGTCGCGCAATACCAATTTCGGGAAAGATCAAGCTAGCGAAACGGCCTCAAGCACCCCATGAGCGTGGCACGTAAGTCATGCTGTACATGACATGCGTGTCATGATTTTCATGTTAACTCGTGTTATTTATGTTCGTTACACAGTCACGTCGCAAGATACCAGTTTTGGTGCATATAAAGCTAGCGAAACGGCCGCCAGCGCACCATGAGCGTGGCATGTAAATCATGCTGTACATGACATGCGTGTCATAATTTTCATGTTTTGACTTAATATTTATGTTCGTCATACAGTCACGTTACGCCATACCATTTTTGGTGTACATTCGATTAACCAAGCGGCCAGGAGAGCACAAAGTCGTAGGCGGCTAGATAGATAGATAGATAGATAGATAGATAGATAGATAGATAGATAGATAGATAGATAGATAGATAGATAGATAGATAGATAGATAGATAGATAGATAGATAGATAGATAGATAGATAGATAGATAGATAGATAGATAGATACGCTCAAAGTCGCAGAAGTTCGCTAAGAAATGCTTCGCATTTAAAACTTTACCGCTGGTAGGGTGCGAACGTACCATATTGGTTCTAGAAACGTTGCCGCTATCTACGCAGACGCACTTGGTGTCCTTTCCGAGCGCGGCGCCCGCGAGAAGAGGGAACGTCTTCCAGCTGGAATTTGGAGTACTTTCCGCAGTGTGTAGCGTTGTAAGCCTTGCCGGACGTGATTGCGAGCGCGCGAAGTATGCATTGCGTTTGTCAGCTCAAAATGGTCAGACCTGGTGAGGGGTCCTTTAAGATCAGAACCAACGCCACCTAGAAAAAAATCACAGCATATCCACGGGGTGAATGATGATGAGTGGGGCGAAGCTACGGAGGGAATCATCTGCAAACCGTGAAACTCTTCCGTGAAATGCGCCCAGTACATAATATAAAGAGTGTGAAACATCGTGTATATATTAAACATCAAACTTTTATTGTACTGTTGGTTTACGTGGTCCCTTCATTATCACTTGTGATCGGTGAAATGCAAGGAAGAAGTCCGCTCCCGAGCGAAAGAGCAACCGCATTCCCCGCTCGCCCTGTGCGAATTAAAGGCAAGGCTAGAGGGAAGACAGGACGCGCGTTCCACGACGCGAGGTCGGTAGCATGCCCAACGAAAGCCAACGGAACGCGATCGTGCAAGTGCTCCGGCTTCGCATCGCCTCATGGTTCCATTAGCGTCCCAAAACCAATATATTGCTCAAGGTGTGCCTTGCGTTTTTCGTAGAAATAATTTCTTTATCATGTACATTAAGACGAAAAGTTGAAAGCTCACTAGAGTGTATCGCCCGCAAAGTATGTCTTTTAGTGTGATTTAACTCTCGTACGGCAGGGTCCTCGCGCCGTTGCCGGTCCACCCTCGCCCGTTGACGATCGGGCGAGGTGGCTACATACAACAACTACTACACACTTTAAGAAAAACATCTGGCGTTCTTTCGTTCTGCTTTTACAAAACATCTGGCGTCTTTCGTTGGTTTATTTCATCAATCAACGGCGGTTTTGAACAAAATTTTTATTGTTTAATCACACACAGGAGAAATCTCACCAGGCACTACCTTGGAGGTAAACAATGGCTGCTAATGGGAATGAGAGACAGAAGAAGTCGGCTTTTAGCTAACACTTACACTTCTACTTCTACTAACGTTTCCTACTGGAACATGCCAATGGCTGCTAATGTGGAATGAGAGACAGAAGAATTCGGCTTTTTAGTTAACGCGCACGCTGCGAATTTTCATTGTTCAACAACGCAAGGAGAAATCTCCCACCGGCACCACCTTGGAGGTCAAAGCGTAAGACTTGTTACGGACTACTACGATGACGACGACCACGAGGGACGAAGGGATGCCGCCTTAAGGAGCTTCGCCCCTAAAACAGCTTTCAGAACGCAGTGCAAAGACCAGGAATTCGTCCCTCTTCATCCGTATATACGCGTGCGCGTACCTGTGACTTATGGCACACAGTTTTCGGTTTACCCTATGGGTGGGCATCGTAATATGAATCATCAATCACGAAATCAGCAACGCAAGCGCAGGTCTGGTTTGGTTGCTCTTCCCTCTCCGCTTCCCCTGTAGTCAAAAGGAAACAATTCCCCTCTTCTTTCCGCACTGTCGCTGTTTGACAGTCACGAGAAAAAGAACACTGGCACCGCCCCTTCGACACTAGTGCTGGAATTAACGGAAACACTTATTCTTTCGTTTGGGGATGCTACTCTGGGATACAACCACAGGCATTTCTTCTTCGCCATTCATGAATTTCTCATAGAGACTAGCGAATATATGCCGTGAATGGTTCATTTGCAATTCAAATTTATATATTGAACTATAGTAGGTCCGCAATGCTATGTTACGTTCCCTGACTGATAATCCACCCAAATATTGGCCAGTCTCCAGTATTGGGTATGATCCAGCATTGCCTGAAGTGAAGAAGCAGAAGTATTCCATTCATATGTCCCCTCTGTTACTTTCGTTCAGAAATCGAATCAATAGAGCATTATTTTTTATCGTGTCGCCGCTATATATTACAAAGAAAAAGACTTCTTGAAACTCATTGTGCTTAAGCTGGGGATAATTTTAACAATAGACGCTATTCTCACCTTCGGTGCTTCGGATTTGGGCGTCAGCCACAGGAATGTTTTTGATGCTGTAATTGTTTCCTGCTGGAAATAAAACGAAGTGTTTTTAAGTTCTTAATTGCAAACCTGTTCCGATAATAGCAATGAATCAATAAAAAAATCAATAAAAAGAAGACGTTCGGTACCACATTAATTTCATTATACTAATTTCTAGTTAGGATGAGAAGTCTGGGCTGAATGTAGAAATAATTATTGCACTAGTTCTTTTATGTTTGCTTGTCTTTTGTGTTAACTTAATAGTTTTAAATTTCATATCCACAATTCTTGGCCAATCCCCAGTGTGGGTATGAGCCATGTGTAGAGGCACATCATCATCATCATCATCATCATCATCATTATCATTCTTTATATAAAAAATCACAGAGATTATGAATATGCTAGAGCTATGGCTAGAGACAACTTGCATGTTCTTAAATGTAAATAAAACTTACTGTTATTATTTCCATTAGCAGACCCCAGCTCAATTTCAAAGTTATCAACAAGAGCCCATTACACAGGTTAAGTTGCTTAAATATTTGGGGATAATTTTTAATGACAAGCTAAACTGGACTCCTGACATAGAGAGTATTGCGTCTAAGGCACAAAGTGCCTTAGGCATATACTACGCCGACTGAGCAGCAGACGATATGGACCACGTAGCGACACAATGGTGATGATACAAAATGTACATGCACCCAATATTAGAATTTGGGGTGTTTTGTTCTCAGGTGGCCCTGCTTACAAACTTAATCCTCTGATTATGCTAGAGTATGAAGCCTTGCGATTATGTCTAGGGCTCTCTAGGTTTGTAGTTAACAATGTTATGTATCAGGAAGCGCGATTGGCAACATTGCCTTGTCAATTCCGCATCCTAACGGTGCAGTCATTTTTAAAATTTATAGCTATTCATTAAGACGATCTGATATGCTTTTATAAATGACCAAGACTCCTTTTTTCTTGCTCATTGGCCACATTTTCGTACACCACGGATTATTTTTGTTCAGAAGCAGCTAGACCGAATAAACGTGAAAATTCGAGATCTGCCTGCAGCAAATGTGTCCAATCAGAATCTAAAGATAGACTATGATGAGATATTCCCCTCTAAACCTAAATTTCAATCGTACAGGTTTTTAAATAGCCGGCTGCAAGATTGTCTTGCACACGTGGAAAAAATAATGTAGTAGCCAAAGACGCTTCAGTAATAGACGAAAAGGCAGGCGTAGGCATTTACTCCCCTTCGCTTGGCTGGTCATCTTCATTAAGACTACCGGACTTCACCCCCATTTTTAAAGCTGAACTCTTGGCAATTATTCTGGCACTGCGCAAACTAACTTCGAATGCCCATAGCGCAATATTAATAACAGAATCCCTGTCAGTACGCACTCCGATTACAGCTTCATCAAAACCAACTGCCCTAAAGACGTCCCCTACGCTAATTTCTCCACAGCTGAGGCTCTTAAAATTGTTATGGGTACCTGGCCACTTTGGATTAGAATTAATTGAAGTGGCTGATTCACTAGCGCAAGCTGCAATGAATGGTCCAATTCTTTCGGTCCTTCCTGTAGTGGCCGTGTAACTGCGATTACATACAGAAAACTTTCACTTCGTTGCAGGACGCCACATAGTTAGTAACACCTAAAACAGACTTAGTCATTTAAAATTTCGAGGAAGAGCCGGTGGTGTCATACCAGACAATTGGAAGTATTAATAACTAGGTTACGATGTCGTGTGCCCCTGTTAAATCTATATTCACACATGGCTAGTCCGGCGATATCGCCCCTATGTTGCTTTTGTTTAGAAATTGAAATAATAGAGCACTAGTTTTTATCATGTCGCCCATGCAGATTACTAAGAAAAAGACTAAGAAAAATTACTAAGAAAAAAAGAGCAACAAGCGGAGTGGACCACACAATTCGAAACTCTCAGACAACGGTGAAGCAGATCTTCCCGAATGATATATAAAGTCCGCCTATCACCGAAAAGGTTTCAAGGAAGCTGAGACGCTCCGGCTTGTTCAGGCTTTTGTCATCAGTCGGCTCACACATAGTCTTCCTTTCCAGGACCCCAATAAAACAAATCTAGAGGCCCTAGATGCATTGATTCGAACTTCGTACAAAAGAGGCTCTCGGCCTACCACTCAGAACATCCACTGAACGCCTGGAAGCCTTCGGTATACACAATAATTACGAGGTGCTACGTGTAGCAGTGCTCATTTCTCAACACGAAAGGCTTAACTTCACCACTCCTGGGAGAAAATCGCTATGCAGTGTAGGTTACCTATCTCGTCCTCAGTATGCGGGAGACAAAATAGAGTCCATGGCTAAACAGGTACGTGAAAGGATCTTAGTAGCCCTTATTCCAAAAAACATGAGCCCACAATACCACAAAGGTCGTAGAAGCGCTCTAGCTCACAAGTTACAGCGGCAATTCGGGGGAAATCCTGACACGGTGTACACAGATGTCGCCCGATACGGTACCAACAAGTACGCCCTCGCACTCGTAGGAGCGGCCGCAATTCAAAGGCTTCTGACATGCGCCACTGCTCGAGCTGCGTCCGCGAATACCGCAGAAGCTTCAGCCATCGCGCTAGCTATTAAAACTAAGGATATCCTGGAACAATCATCGCTTATTTTTGGCGATTCCAAGGTTGCATGTAGACTCTTTCTCATAGGGAGACTACCACACATCACCACTAGCCTATTAGGACCAGACCTAGGCAGGACCATGCGATCATCTGGTGCCCGGGTTACGCAGGACTCGATGGCAATGAGAGAGGACGGCGCAGCTCGTGCTTTTATCAACCGAGCGGCCGACCACCCCGACGAACATCCTTTCTTACCGCGAGACATCTTTGAACATCAACGGCTTGAGCGACGACAGTACAGTTCACCACACCCTGATCTATCCGGGTGGGACTTTTACGACTGGCGCCGTATACAAACACATACATATCCGAAAACATGCCATTCACCCCACAATGCACAGCGATAGCTGTCCGTGGTGCGGAGGCAGGCCCATTCTCGCCCACATAACGTGGGATTGCCAGAACATGCCACCCGAATTTAACTCGCCGCAACAGCCGGCAAAATTTCCGGAAGGGAACAGTGGGAGACTTTGCTTGCCAGCGATGATCGGCAGGTGCAACTAGGACTCCTCGACCAGGTGCGGCGGGCCGCTCAAGCCAGTGGTGCCCTGGAATAGGGGCCTCACCCACCAGCACCCTGGACCTATTTTTTTCCCTTCCTCAATAAACGTTTTGATATATGGCATTAACTGGTTGCGGGGTCCTGAGGTACCTGGCTTGATCCCGTGATTTGAGTGAGTGAATAAACTGTTACTGGGTCCAGCAAAACGCGATAAGACGCGCACCTGGCTAATCCCACGACGGGACGGATATGTATAGCCTGCCGGATGGCCAGGATTTCTTCTTCATCGTAGGGACTTCGCAGGAGCGCGTCCCACTCTTCTTTGGTGAAATTCGGGCTCGACGAATCGCACTCCCAGAGCATGCGAGACAAAGTAGCAGCCTCGCCACAGGCCGCGCAAGAACAATTCGGGTAAATGTCCATATATATGCTATCAAGGGACGCCGGATTGGGATAAGGGTTAGTCTGCAGGACTCTGTGTGCGACCGCCTGCGGCCTGCTCAGCTTGGAACGAGGCGGCGGGAGGACCATTCTCTCTAAGTATAAGAATTCAGTAATTTCATTGTGCGTGCTAGGAGCGTCCCTGTGTCCGGAAAGAAAGTCGCCCGATCAGAGGGCCGCACGATCGGTAATGTCACCCGCAGTCTTGTGGGCAGACTCGTTGATGTTCAAAGGGACCCCCTCGATCGCCCCGACGTGGGCAGGAAACCAAAAGATAGAGTTTGTGTAACCCTCGTCTTTGTTGGCGCCTTTCAGAATTTCAAGTATACTCGCGAACGATTTTACTTGGCAATGTAGAAAGTCTATGGGGGCGGAGCTACTGCACATGTACTGCCCCACGAAGTAGTCCGGTTCGGCGCGCGTTTCGAATTTAGTTTCGGTTTGTGAACCTTCCGTATCTCCTGTCACGGTCGTTCGATTATTCGAGCGGTCTTCACAGCCTTAGACAGCCATTAGCCATTTGTTGGTGGAATTCGTCACAAGCTCTTTTGACCAGTCGTCGGAAGGGCTGGAGATTGACGAGAGCTAACCTGAAGACAAGAACGCCATTTTGACTGTGAGGTGCACGTAAAGGGTGCGGCGTTTTCACGCGCACAAATACGCGAAATGAAACTGCATAAAGTAAAGCAAATATAAATATCTCCTTGGCGCACGCTGACCCTCTTTTCAAACAGCGTCTCGTAGGAAATAATGTTGTTTTTATTGTCACGCAGAAAGCACGGACACAAGTGTGGGACTATATTATGCAGCGGTAGCACACGCGTAGTTCGGCTGAGTAGCCTTCACTTCACTGCCAAGAAAAGTTGTCCGTGAGTATACCTGCCGGGCTATCCGTGCTTTCTGGAATGCCCTGACTGCCGCTTTTGAGTCGCTATGTACACCGTCTCTCGGACGGTCCTGCATGGCGAGTGCAATGGCCACTTGCTCGGCCACGTCGGGGTCCGTCGTCCGAATCGAGGCACAGTTCACGACTTTGCCGAGCGTGCCCACGACGGAAACTGCAAAAGCCTTTCGCATCACGTGATTTCCGAGCTATTTCATACTCAGAATGAGAAGAGCCCACTTGAACAGGGAAACAAAGACAAGAATCCTAAGTAATGTCATCTATATCAAAGATCTCCGTTGGTCATCAAGCCTATTATTAGCCTGTTTGCGACCAGCCATCGCGACCAGTGATTGTGGTGCTCGACTGCTGACCCGAAGGTAGCGGGATAGAATGCCGGCCGCGGCGACCGCATTTTCTATGGAGGCGAAAATGCTACAGGCGCGCGTACTTAGATTTAGGTGCACGGTAAAGCACCCCAGGTGGTCGAAATTTCCGTAACCCTCCAGTACGGCGTTCCTCATAATCATATCGTGGCTTTCGGACGTTAAAGCGTTAAACGCCAACAATTCTTAGTTACTAAAATGGGGGCGATGCGTTTGGACGACATTGACAAAGCACAAAATGTATGCGATGGTGTTTGGCCAACAGAAAGGCAACCTGAGTGTTTGTGTTTATAACAAGTATGAACAACTCAGAGTAGCTTAAATTGTTCAACCTTGGGAGGGCGGTAAACTGTCCCTAGAAAGAAACCGATCATTCGCAGATACACAATTAGGTATTTACGACACTTCAACTTCAAGATACATAAGGCACCTAAGGTGGTTAAGGCACACACACTTCACAAGGTTCCCACAGCGTGAAATGTGCTGCAATGTAGTCGCAAGTTGCTCGACGGTTGTTGTCATGACGTTAATTGTTCCACAACACCCGGAAGCAACACCTCTTTATGTGCGAGTTCAAGAGGCTAATAATTGTACTTTTTCCAAGGTAAAACGGTCCCGGGAAATTAACGCTTCCTATTGGCACGCCGGTGATTCCGAAGTGTCATATCAGGTCGTGCACGTGTCTGCACGACTTACGAGCTATTTGATACTCAGAGTGAGAAGAGCTGACTAACATACGGAAACACAGAGCTCTCCTCAATAACGTCATCCCCATCAGAGATAAAGACACCATTGAACATTATGTTTATTGAACCTTATACGCATATTTGCCAACTCCAGTGTGAAAGAAGCATCCCATGGATACAAAAACTCACAGGGTCCCCTAGGCGTACACCTCGCTCTACTCGAAGGCGAAAGCCATCTTCTATTTCTTTTAAGTCAATTTATTCAGAAGGGTATATGGCTCTGGTGCCGCAGAGCTCCAACACCAGATTTTTTCACCTTGCAGCCGCATAAGGTTTTCGCCCTAATAATGTAAGAAAAACACGTGCCCTGCTCTTTTATTGCTATAACGATTACATGGACACTCTCAGCAAGTTTTTGCCGTGACCATCATGCTGCTTGTAAAGTGCAAATTGACAACATCGCCTCGCGCATCGTATGTTCTATACGCGCGATTAAAACTATGCAAGCGCTGGATGACGGGCGCGGCTGATGCAGAGATGAAACAACGCCGGACATATAGTCGCACAAAGGGCGCATGTGATAACATCATTTCGCGTGCAAGGCATCCCGACATGAAGGGACGCATGCATCATCCTGACATGAAGGGACGGCGGGATTGGGGGGGGGGGGGGGCTGTATCGAACTAGGAGCAACTGCGAAGTTTGCTCGCAAGAGCGCGGTCGCGAGGTGTGGCGCGCGTCTAACAGACATCATGAGATGACTCGTAAACTCGCTTCAACTCTTTGCGTTTAGAGAACTGACAGCACCAAAAGCGCTTCGGTCCCTGAAGCAGCCGCATTCCTTCAAATCAGCCTTTTGTTGAATTACGCGAGACCGGATCCAAAATAGTTAGCTGCTAGCCTTACTTCGTAAAAACAATTCCAATTTGTTGATATCGCATTAAATTCTTCGCTCTTGCGGCAAAATTAATTTTTCGCATCAGCCTTCACGCACGCATGACTGCCGTACACAAATTCATTGAAGCATACGGATGATTAAGCTGCTAGTGCTACTGGCCACGGGGATCAATTTTAAGTGACACAAGTACCGAGTGTCACTTTTGTTTCTTTTCCCAGCCCTTTCGGTCGAGCGCTTACTTCTCATTTTCCGAATATTCAGCAAATGTATTGCAAAACATAACACTGGTACTAAGCATAACGCTGGTATCTTTAGCTAATGACAATTGTGGATTTTTTACGTCCCAAAACCAGGAAATGATTATGAGGAACGCCGTAGTGGAGGGCTCCGCAAATTTCGACCACCTGGGGTTCTTTAACGTACACCTAAATGTAGGTACACGGGCCTCTAGCATTTCGTCTCCATCGAAAGGCAGCGGTCACCGCGGCTGGGGTTCGATCCCGCGACCTTCAAGGTAAGAGTTATTTAGGATAGCTATAATAACGGAGCATGTGTTTACTTAAGGACCAAATACCTGCCAGGGTAAGTTGTGAAAATTGAGTGAGTTCACTGAAAGAGTACATGGTTCTTTTTTGTAAGCAGCTGGGATCGTTCCGGCACCTGGTGGAGCACATATAGACCACGCCAGTCTTTCTCCGTGGCCTCCCAGATCCGCTCGGCAGCGCGATGAAACACAATATAAACCCGAGGAATGCAACAGGGCACGCTGACGCCAACGGGCTGGTGCCTCTACAGGACACCTAAATCAAACAGTAGCGTCGCCTCCACTTCTTTTCCTCCGTCTTTTATTAGTCTCTGCTTGAATGAAAATTCATTATATAATAATTATTTACGCCAGGGTTGATCATTCTTGTTCATGTCATATAGTTTTTAATAATGTTTCCGTTAATTCTTGGCTTTATGCATTTTCCTTGTAAACAACATTGTGAGTGATCTCCCCTCGTGTGTGCGAACCAGGCTGCAACATTGACAACAACAGCATGCGTCCATCACGAACGAACTCGACCATTTTGCACAGCCGAAGAAAGACCACAGCAAAGAAAGACCTCACTACTTCGAGTATTCTGTCCTTGGGAGAGAGTGAGAGAAATTATTAGTAGGTGGAAAGGTCGACCCGAGCTAGTACGTCTAGCCAATACCCTGCAGAGAAAAAAAAAGGGAAAGAGGAAAAAAAGAGTAATGAAGAAAAAATGAGAAGAGGAAGAAGTGATGCGTATATACAGTAATCACGTGACACAATGTGAGCCTTAGGAGCCTCTTCATTAAGCCATTCTCACAGGGATGTCCGCTGTGCTGTTGAACAATAGTTATTTGAATGAAGCCGGTGCTGACTCAAAATTCGTAAATTACAAATATTATAAAAATTCATTATTCTTAAATTTTTCAGCAGCCATACAGTTCATTTGTTTCCATTTTTGAAGAAATTCGTTCCTTTCTTGGGAATCCCCCAAGGTGGGTGTGAGCCTGTGGTGAAGGTTGTCACCATCATTACTGTCACACCACTGCATGTTTTGCCAGCACGCCCAGTCGGCACGTTCTGCCAGCACGTTCTGAACGCTGAATTCACCGACGAAACCAGGAGGTCCAGCCGTCTTAGAATTTTCCAGCCATGAGGAGAGCAACGTTCAGCTCGTTCGACGTGTCGAGGATTATCGGATTAGGAAAGAAACGACCACGTTCGGAGACTATGCGAGAGATTCCACCGCCGCCGGCGATATTCGCTCCATTCCTGAACACACGGGACGACATCCGACGTGCGGGTGGTCCAGGTCTGCGTGAGTACCTGATTCCGATTGCTGTGGAGCCGCGGAGTTCACCCACGGTGAACAAAGTCAACTTTCGAGTAAGTTATTTCTGCTAATCTCTGCCGCAATAGAACGACATGCTTTGCAGGTATTGATTACAGAGATCTGTCACAAGCTTTGAGAGCTTGCTCTCATATCTCGTCCCGACGAGCGTGCTGGAAGCTACACAGCGAGGGATGGCACGGGGAAAAGGAGCCCTGTCAGTGCCCGTTACGACCTTGAGTACTCGTTATTAATCCCGATCGCTTTCTCGCGTTGAGATTCCTGTGCACAATAGTGTTGCTACTGTGTAATCTTAGCGCACGATAGAGCACGGCGCCCGCACATGTCTACACCCCCTGGCAGAAGCGCATCGGATCCAAACGTTGCTCCTAATTTATGTAATGAGCCAATTGCTACATTCTGCTGTTTGACGACATACAGCTGGCACCAAGCCATCATATTGAGAGCACTGCCCGACATTAGGCACCATCTAGCTATAATTAGCAAAATGTGGTCTACAAGCTATAATTTAACCGGCACTGAACAGCAATAACCGGTACTGGTGGTACGCGAGCAAGTAAAGTAAAACGCTGGAATTATATGAGTAAACACGGTAGAACAAAACACCACTCGTCCCAAATCACGATCGAGTGCGCTATCAGATATCGTACTGCATATACAATCAAATCAATATCGTTGTCAATATGTAGGTTACAGCCAAGCGGAGGCACCGCTCATCCGGTAAGTTGCTGATCACGCAATGTCGCCATTTTCCCGTCACTTTCGATGACGTTTATTATTTCTAAAGGCTTAGATGCCTCATAAAACGCGAAAATTGACCGGCGTCCACGTACGCGTCTCCCGTTGGCGGCGTCGTCAACACGAGTGATGCAAAAGAATCTTCATCCCAATGATTACGTAACCATATGACGTCATCATGACGACACAGATGCCAAAGCTGGTGACATCATCATGAAGTCATCGTGACGTCACAGTGACGTAACGAGACGTAATATCAAATGATGACGTGATCACATGACGTCGTAGCGTGGTCAAAGGTGGGCCGATCACGGAGGAAGTGCAAAACCAGGCGAAGTGCCTTAGATCTTGGAGGTAGTAAAAAACCAAGTTAGGAGCAGACAGCGTTCCGAGGGTGGCAGGGCAGGATCAATGCAATCGACTGAGCAGAAAAAGATGGCTTAATTAACGAATTCCAGCTGAGCATGAAATTGTATTTATCCGCAATGTTCGTTTAATAGAGAGCAATATGTGTCCACTTACCACTCCGTTTGCCTTTTGTTCGCAAGCAATCGCGAACGCGCAGCGAGGACCGATCCGGTCAAAGGACTTCGGAAACGCAGAATCGAGCGAGTCGGACGTCGGGCAGAATGTCCACCAACAGTTCCGGCATGGGGACTAACGTCTCTTCCAATATGACGTCCGACGTCCCTGCCGCGTCCGTTGAGACGCAGTGCACCAACTTCTCCGTCTCAGTGCGAAAGTCCCACTCCGACTCCCTCGCGGACACAGCAAAGGACACGGATTTACAAGGACGCTCGGACCAGTGAGTTGAGCCCAACTTCACAAGGTTATCCTGTATACAAAAAAAAAAAAGATTGGACAAAGATTGGACATTCTGTTCTGTGAAGGTTAGTCCAGTTAAACTGCTATGGTGGTTGGTGGAGCTTTTACTAAGCACGAATGCATTGCTAGAAAGACATTTTTCCATGACAGCAGAGACTTGTTAGTTTGGGCGAACGGGTCCATCTTGCGAATAACTTGGCGCAGCGCGAAAAAAACAAGGGCAAAGGCGAGGAACACACAAAAGGACTAGCTCTGTTTTTATTTTATTTTTTGTGCTGTTTCAAGTTTCCCACGAACAATATAAGCCATCTTATATCAAAATATGAAGGTCCTATGACATTCTGCTACTATATTATCAATTATTTGAATACAATGCTATTATATGGTGAAGACGTATTCCCAGTTTGCAAGCGTGGCGGTGTAGCCTAGTAGTTAAGACACTTGAATTCGGAGCGCGGGGGCCCGGGTTCGAAACCCGCCACCGTTAAGTTTTTTACCGCATGCTAGTGCAGATTCCTTTCTGCCACTACAGAGGGCGCCAGGGGTTCCCCTTTAATGCTTTAATACAGGCAAGTTCTTCGACTAATCCCTAGAGGGCGGTGGGTTTAGAAAAATTTATTATCACAGACGCTTCACATCAATAACAATTCAACGTAACATTTGCTTGCTAGACATACGTTTACGCTAGAATGAGAGTGGTTTCTGCAAACGCACAGATAAACAGACAATTCCCATGTACACATTCGCAGTACGAATTGCATATATATATATATCGTGCACTGTACGAGTGCACGTTTCACAAACCATCTTGGGTATATAATTTCCTTTATAGAGTGGCATTTTGCAGCAGCAATCTATGACCTAAGGGCACATTTGGTTGACGCAGCAATCCTACGATTCTATTTTAAAAGAAAAAAAAGAGGGACAGTGATCGTAGCGGAGGAGCACTAGGAAAAAAAACAGGTTTAGATAATCAATACTGTTCCTTCGTGTCTCGCATGCATAGCTAGAATCAATTGGTGCGACTTATTTGTTTTTTCACTTGCTTTTTTTTTCAGGTCTTACAGAAGAGGAGGCACCGGTTCGATGCTCCTTCCTTTGTCTGTGTGCATCCTGGCACTGATTGTGATGGCCGTCCTCGTACCGTTCGTGTTTTCTACCCCCTGTAAGCATTAGACGTTCTCTTTATTTGCGCAACTTAATTAAGGTAATTTTTAGAGTTTTCTTATTTTGTGCAGTATACGTGTGCCACAGTTAACTACAACTTTTGAATAGTGCTGCGTAGTCCGATTTCAAAGTTGTTAACGATAGTCGTTCGTTAAAATAATTTTAGATATGTATGATCTTAAAAATGAACCGGTTACTACTAATTATTCTACTGTCGTACCAATTTGACGATAAAGTATATAATAAAGTTATGGTCGTTCATTTCTGTGTAGCTTTGAAGTACCAAATGATTTTGCTTACTTGTTTCTACAATGCTGCTTCTTTCTCTGATCCTTTAAACCTTAGTTGCTAGGACCTGTTTCTGTATATTTATTAGTGCGTGCCCAGTCTTTCAAACTTTACTCTCTCTCAAAATTGTTCTATGTTTTAGTCATGTGTAAGAAGATAGCGTCTACTTTTCGACATCCTTCTGCACTTGATTTCTTTTAATGCGAACAGTTGTGACAACACTTCCAATAAATGCGAGCTTCAATGGCATCGATGTTCTAGAAACCAATAACTCTCCTCCTGGGCGTCCATTGGCGACAAGCTCGAGCTAACCTGGGTATCTTTTGGTATCAGGAAATATCGTTTGTGCACAAAGCAAAATGGTACACATGCGTGGTGTCAGACAGAAAGAAATGACGCGAACTCAGCATTGCAAGCTTACGCGTATGAGCCGCCTGAAACAGAATAACTGCTTTAGATGCGAAGCATCTTATGGCGGAGTTCAATCCGGTGGTGGTGGTGGTTGTGCGCGGCGTGAGCACCCTTACTGCGCAGGCGCAAACCCGCTCCCCACACCTCCTCTCCCCTTCCCCTCTCCGCTCCCACTTCCCCTCTCCACTCCCCTTTCCATTTCCCCCCTCCCCTTCCCTCTCCAAATTCCCTCTAAGCTACAATTCCCTCTCCACTCCCATCTCGGCTTTCTCCACTCCCCCTCTTCCCTCCCCCCTCTGAAACGCAGGCTCGACATGCCGAAACGCTGCTTCGCGTCGCCTCATGGTCCCCTTTAGCGGGAGATGGTTTTATCTCTGTTTCTCCCCGTCTCTCTCTCTTTCTGTTTTTTTGATGGTGGCACAAGCATTCAGGATACGGAACCCTATGGGGATTAAGGTTGTTTCCGGAAACGACATATCTTATAGAAGGGCTTCGCGCTGTTTACTTACTATCGCTGCCGAGACGCGGCCGTTAACCTACTCTTATTGAGAGCACGATTCACGTATGGTAATGTAGCGGCTGTCACTTCCACAGATTGCAGAATTTACTTACCCTATTTATATTATTACTTTTACACGAAAAGCCTAGGATTAGTTGCTTTAATCTCCGCAAGAAACTGTTTCCACTAACGACCACTTGCATATCTTTTGCCAGCAATGTACCCCTACTTAACTTACATGCCAGGCGCGGTAGTACTGATCGTCTCGTGCTGTTAATATAGAATAGAAAACCCCAGTTCTCAGTCAAGGGTACACATCGCCTGGCAGGGGATTGTTTGTACAAATTTGGACGAATTGGATATATGCATATAAAAAAAATTATCCCCACACTACGCGGACAAGAAAAGCAGGGTAAAGGTCACGTGGTACGCTACTTTCAACTAGCTTTTCTTTACAAATGACACGTTTCGATAAGCAGGATTTGATGATTACACGCACACCACGTCAGGTGATAAATGCATGTTGCCATTTGTAGAGATGTCTGGTCATTTACGTCATTTTTTTTTCTCTTTTCACCCTTTACACACAGCTCGATCTCCCCAGCACCTCTGTAAGTATACGCCCCTTCGAGCAATTACACTCTTTTGTCAAAATTTTAGCACCGTCCAATCCATTTCGAAGACATATAAAAAGTACAAGAAGCCCAAGTATCACGTGGTCGCAGATGTCTCGCATAGCGCTTTCCACAGCGTGTACTTTAATCCGCGATGCTTTCCGCGAAATAAATCCCCCCGTTATATAAGTAGAAAATTGCGACCGTAACGTTTTGTATACTTATATAACTGAAACAAGGAGGCAAGACGATGTGCCATTTTCACTAAAACGATCGCAGAAGGCCAGGATTGTTCACCGCTCGAAAAATAACCCTTAGAAATTCCCCAACTGCTCACCTGTATTCTGCCACCATTAGCATCAGATCGGCGCGCTTGTGCGACTAGCTCAAAGTCTCCCGACATTAATAGCGTCTTGAACCTTAAGTGGCCTCCGTGACTGCCAGCGCTGCTACGGATGGATTTTCTCATGTCATACTAACGTGACCTGCGGGATCCTCGGTTGTCCGACGAAATTTAGTACTGTCAGTCGTGCAGGCGACAAAACTTTTGCACTGTTTTCACCGGGAATTTCAGTTCAGAGAAAATGCGTGTCTGCTTTTGATTCCGACGTCCTATGCGATTGAAGAAACGCCCTAATACCTTCAAGAGCGCAATTTACATCTACCCAAAATTAGTGTTTACGTTAGATCACTCTGTAGAACTTAGGTTTTCGCCTTACTTCCAGACGCAGATACCAGGCAAGCTACGGAGTTTCCTGAAAGCACTACACTATCGAAAAGTAAGTCACCTTGCTTTTTGAAAGCTTGCCTCTTGCGCAACATCTTCATTGGTTTGACCAATCAACCATCGATTGCCGAAACATCGCTATGGCTCGTTAGCGCGTAAAACCCCTCTGTGTAATAACATTACGCCACACGGACCTGGGAAAGAAAATTTCAGCGGATATGTAAAAGTATGTTAGTAGAACAACATGCGGTGCACTGGTACATTCTAGTACTGATGCCTGAGGTACAGGATTACCGAGACTAAGAGTTAACGCAAGAAAACGAAGGAGAGAATGTGTCTGTTGTGAATGTGAATATCTGCCTGATGTATATGCATGCAGTGTGTTACCACTTCATTTAGGCATTCTCTAGATATTACGTTTAAGAAGTAAAAATGAATGCTACCAAACCACAAGAACTTGCAGCATAATCAGGTTTTCTTTTAGCGCAAAAGGCACAGGAACGCAGGCGAGGACACAGACGCACAACACACACAACACACATACGCCCACACAAAACATGCTACACACACGCACGCACCCGAATACAAACACAAAGCACTAACTCTGTGTGTGCGCGTATCTTTTCTTCTTCCGCGCCCTTGTGCCTTTTACACTGTAAGAAAAGCTGATTATGTAGCACCAACAAGTCAAAGCTTCTATTCTGATGAACTTGCGGTATTATTGCAATCTCAGTGAAATAATGCATCGCTAATTGCGGAAGTCTCAATCATTGCACAATGCTTGACATGCGCCATTGTGACCACTACGTTCCTTGCAGTGCCGCCCGGACATCCGAGACCCGTAGCGGGCCACCTGGGCGCCCCGTGCAGCGACTCTTCTTCCTGCCTAGGCGAGGCCCTCTGCCTGAACGGCGCCTGCCGATGCGAAGGGCCCGACTTGCGCGTCGTCAAAGGTACCTGCGTCGCTGCCTCCACAACGGTGATGGAGGAGCCGCTGTTTTCGAAAAAGCCGACAACCACCTCGCGGTAAGAGTTACGGAGTATGTTGTTATAAGCAAACATGGTGTCCACGACACGTATTAGGCTCGTGCCCCTGAATCCAGCGTTCGCATTACCCAAACCGTAGCCTTTTATATTTGCGGCTGTAACTCAGAGGAAATCGTCGCTGGGATGAGAGTTTGGCCCCTATTCAATGTGACAGATCTTAGAGGAATCTGAGTATTTACCTATAGGGGTTGCATCTCAAGTATGAGAATATTGTAAACAACACAGCGCCTGTTGCTAAAAAAAACTATTTATTTAAGGAACACTAAACAGAAGAATGATTTTTTCACATAAGCAAATTACTCTTTCACACTTCCGAAGTCACCACGCTTCCCGCGAGAAGCCGCTTGGCAAGGGAGAAAACGCAGAAAAAGAAAATATGGGTGGCGACGCCACCTTTAAATTCCCGCTCCAAACGCAGTGACGTCGTGTATGGGGCCATAGACTTAACATACCAAGTTTCAGGAAATTTCGTTTAGGCAATGTCGCCAAAATACAAAAAATACGCTTCGAAATACGTGACGTAATGTGTGGCAATTTCTGTGCGAAATTTAAACACGAAACACGAAGAGGAGGTCCGTGTGCACCTCCTCTTCTTCCATGCAGTCACGTGCTTGTCATACCATGAGCCGCCAGTGTTTTTTTCAGCACGTGGTGTAGAGGTATGCGCACAGCGGCGTGGCCTTCGGCGTTCGTCTTCGGAGGATGTCGAACAACTTGTGGCAATATGCAGAAGCTACCGCATTTCCTCAGGTATAACATGGGCGTGAAAATAACGCGCACTCCCCACTACAAACGCATATACACACATACACACACACACACTCACAGAGAGAGAGAGAGAGAGAGAAAGATCCTCGTACATTGATTTGAAGCCGCCTTCCTTGCATTGCGTGAAGGTGTGCGTCGTAGCCAACTCACGCGCTGAAATTCGCGTATAATCCGCACCCCGACATTACATGCGATAGTTACTTTGTAACTTTGTATACTTTGTGCGTGTTATACGCGATAAAATGCGGTATATTACTCAGCATCTACCACACCGATTACCCAAGATTCGTCGATTGCTACGAGAATTTAGTAAGACATTTCGACGTGGCATTTTTGTTGCACTGTTATTTGCAAACTCCTTGATATTCGCCGGTCCACGTTATAGAGAAATTTTGAGATACAGTAATCTCAACCGATGCAATAATTCATCATTGGAATTTACGCTATACCCTATAAAATATGTAAGTAATAAACGAACGTTGCCTAATTTGTCCTTTATATATGCAACCTAGAAAGGTGGCAGACGTGGATACAATGTTGTAGTATTCTATTGTATTTGAAGGGCGCATCGTGTGAAGTGAAATCGACAGGACAATAGAGACGAAGACTTGCGAGCGCCTTCGTCGTGTTCTTATCACTTCGCGGTATCGAACTTCGCAACATCTGCTCAGAGTATAATTTAACGCTAGTGTTAGTAACGACCACAACAGGCATAATTTCGCGCATTTCAGCTGATACTTCACGCGCGTCACTTGGTCCCCAAAGAATCGACATTGTTTGTCACATCCACCACATTGACCTCTCAGCGCGCTACACCACGTGGTGTAACATATCACCTTTGTTCAGGTCTCAAGTGATTAGCTAGATATAGCTAGAAAACCAGACTCTTTATCTCGTTGCCTGGCGACAAACAGCACATTATCCATGACTTGATTAACAGAACTGCACGACTGGCCTCCCGTAGTGCGTGCTTACGCTTCTCTTGTTAAACAATTGTGTTGTAAGGCGGAAGCCTTAGATGCTTCATAAAACGTCAGAACTCACCGTCGACTTCGGCGTCCCGCGGCGTTGGCGTCAACAGGACCGGTGCAAAAAACGACGACGTGATGACGCCATAATATAACGTCATCACGACATCACGGATCGTCGAAATTTGTGACACCAATGATGAGGTCACTATGACGTCGCATAACGGGACATAACATGATGGCATCATCACATGACATTGTGGCATGGTGAAATATGGGCTGATCACGGAGGTTGTGCAAAACCTGGGGAGCTGCAGAAAGCTTGCAAGGCTTCCGATCCTGGAGGCAATGCAAAACCACGTTAGGTGCAGAAAGCTTTCGTAAGGGTGCGGGGAAGGATCAATACCTCGACTGAGAAGTCGTCTTACGCGAATGCATAAGGGACAATGTGAGTTGTTTCAATGCATCAAAGTGAGCAGTAAGGGCTTCGCTACAGCCAGCGACGTCAACTTTCCTATCTGCCCTGATTCACCATTGGTATAAAACTACGTATGTCATTACTTCGTCATCAATGAACTTCCACAGTGTCACAGCCCTGCGTATAATTAAAATTCATAAGTGTAAGCAGTAAAACGTGCAGTGAAATTATATTGCTGTTCGATTTCATGTTTACAGGCGTTCAAGTACAAAGACCCGTCCACAAGTCACGGTTTCCGTACGCCTGAGTACAGAAACTGCGGGCAACATCACTGAGATTGAACCTGCGACCTTTGAAGAACACTCTGGTCTTGACACCACAGTGGTCAACGGGACACTTCTCGAAGAGGAGGGCTCGCGTGGGACGGAGAGCTGGAATGCCACAGCCGACTGGTATTCCATTATTCTGACCTCTGCGGCCTAGTATTTGGTGAAAGCCTTAGATGCCTCATTAAACACAAGAATTCGGGGTTCGTGTCAACACAAGTGACGCAAAAAGAAATGATGGGAGAAAGTGACCCTATGACGTCATAATGTTGTTAAAGTTAACCAAAGCTTGTGACGTCGTAGTTACGTGACACAACGTGACGTCACAGTGACGTCACATAGGGTGCCGTCAAATGTTGACGTCACCATATGTAATCGTGGCTTGGTCATAGATGGGCCGATTCCAGGTGCACGTGAGGTGCCGAAAGCTCGCAATGCCTCCGATGCCGGAGGCAGTGCGAAACCGCACTTGGTGGAGAAATCTTTTGGTGGCGGAGGGATCAATACATCGACTGAAAAAAAAGGCTTTTGCTTTCGAGTCATCTTAGGCGAATGCGTAAGGGACCCTGCGAGCTTTTATGTTAGAAGAATGTATCACTTGATATATAATCGACAAGACAACGGAGTCTCAGGCTTGCCCGCGTCTTCGTCGTGTTCATTTACCACTTTGCCTTGTCGGTACTTGCAACTTCTACACGGATTGGGGATTTGAGGAGTGGATAAGTCACAACAGAAACCCATCTAATTTCGCACACCTCAGTTAACCCTCACGGGTGTCCATCGGCCCCCGACGCATCGACTTCATCGGCTTCCATAAGGATAGCGCGTCTCGGGGTATGCTGCTTTATGAATTTTCGCAACTGGCCTCCCGTACATGTTTACGTTTCTAGTGTTGAACGCTCATGCTTATCCAAGCTTCGATAGCAGCACAAACAGATTTGCGACAAACAGACGCGTCAGCAGTGATACTTCGCCGCCTCGCCTTTCGCAAAGAAGAAACAAAGAAAAAATTGCCTTTTACTTTATCTGAAATATTGCACTGCGTCTAAGCACTAAGGGCAATTATCATTCCTAGACATAAGCAGTGAGAAAGGCAATCTGGCAATGACAATTCCACCTGAATTCAATTTCACAGGCACTCAAGCACAGAGACCTTCCAGCCATTTGCGAGCACCGTACGCCTGGACGCATCCAACACGTCGAACGTGAATGAAACCGAACCCCCGTCCTTTGAAGAAGACTCTGGTCTGAACACGACCGTAGTCAACGGGACAGTTCTCCAAGAGGAAGGCTCTCGTGGGACGGAGAGCTGGAATTCCACGGCTGACTGGTATTCTATTGTTCTGCCCACGGCTCTATGCTATCATATTATGTTGAAGAATGTATAGCGTAAAGTTAAATGAACAGGATTACGACGACTCAGACTTGCCAGCGTTTTCATCGCGTTCATATGCCACTTCGCGTTATCGAAATTTGCAACTTCTATGCAGATTGTAGGTTAACGACTGGATAAGCAACTACAGAAACCGGCTTAATTTTGCGCATCTCGGCAAGCCCTCTGGCTCATAACTCATCCCCCGACGCATCTACTTTTTAAGGTCCCACATTGATAGCATCTTAGAATCTTAATGAAAACCAACAGACAATGAAGCGAAGTACGGTATAGGGCACGCTAATTGTACTGTTTCAACTGCATTGTGATAGAAATGTGAAGAAAGTAAAGTGGACGAAAAGACAACTTGCCGCCGACAGGGACCTGCTGCTTGTCGCACATGGCGCAAGTAAACGATGAGGGGATTATCTTCCAGCGATTTCAACAACGATTTCTGTTATTTATGTTGTATGCCGGACGCAGAGTTCGCAAACGTAGTGAACCGTGTAGACGCGTCAGGATAATGTCCATTGCAGTGGGGCTTGCTTGCAGATGCTGGGCGAAAAGAAATTTTAAAATCAAGTTAAAATATGTTTTTCCCGTTGCCTGCCTCCGGTGTATGCAGAGCGTTAACACTGCATACTAAAGAAACGAAAAATGCCCATTTTGCCATGCCCCAAAATCGTGTCAGTACTCCTCTAAACGCTCAAGCTTTTTTTGCGTTTTGATATCAGCAGTAAGATTTATGCTACACCTAGCAAAGTCGCTATTACTACCTCCAACACTTCACCATTTGCGAACCTTTTTACTTTACTTCTACCGATTGAGCTACG
Source organism: Rhipicephalus sanguineus (assembly GCF_013339695.2). NCBI lineage: Eukaryota > Metazoa > Arthropoda > Arachnida > Ixodida > Ixodidae > Rhipicephalus > Rhipicephalus sanguineus. Next base: position 36,272,507 of record NC_051185.1, read on the forward strand.
GCCGTGGTCGTCCTCTAGTCCATTTTATTGGGTGTTTGTGTGCACGCAAACGTGGGCACAGCATCGCAGTACTACGCATAATTAGCATTCATAACCGTGATTAGTGAGAATTGCTGTGCGATTCCATCCGACTTCATGTTTACAGGAGCTCAAGTACAGAGGACTCTCAGCCTGTCGCTGGTGACATACGCCTGAACACGTCCCCCACGTTGAACGACACTGAGACCGAACCCGCGACCTTTGAAGAGCCTGGTTGGAACACGACAGTGGTGAATGGGACAGTTCTCGAGGAAGAGGGTTCGCATGGAACGGAGGGCTGGAGTTCCACTGACGACTGGTACTCTAATATTCCGTTCACTATTCGCTAGTATTCTGTGTTAGAAGAATGTATTGCGTAATGTGAAATCAAAGCGATGACGGAGACTCAGGCTTGCCTTCGTGTTGGTTGTGTTCAGTTGCCACTTCGCGTTGTCGACACTTGCAACTTCTTCGCACGTTGTATATTAAGGACAGGATAAGAAACCACGGAAACCGGCTTAATTTCGCACAACTCGGCTAAGCATCATGCGCACTAACTCTGACACTGATACATTATTTTTATGCCTTCCACATACATCGCGTTGGTTTCCTTTAGCGTGGCGCACGCCATGTGGTGCTGCATATTACTCTCAACCAGGTACCACGTAGTCTGCTAGATATAGCCTGGAAACGGGACATTGCTTCTCAATTTTCGTAGCTATAGCTAGCACTTTATCCAGGACCTGATCAATAGAGCTGCGCTACTAGCCTCTCGTAGTGCGTGCTCACGTTTCTGTTAAACGTTCATGCATATCGACGCTAAGACAGCAGTGCAGTTCGAGGTTGGCGACAGCCGGGCACGTTAACATTCATACCTTCCCCACCTCGCCATTCGCGTAAAACTGGGTTTTCCCTTTATCTCTATTGGTCTGGCGTAGAGTCTCAGAACTTAGTATAATCATCATTCGTATACATAAGTTGTGAGAAACGCTGCATAGCAATTGAAATTCCATGTGGCTCCATGGTTACAGGACCCCAAGTACAGAGACCCTTCAGCCTGTCGCGGGTAACACAAGCCTGGACGCATCCCCCACGTGGAACGCCACTGACACCGAACCCGCCACCTCTGCAGCAGAGTCGAGTTGGAACACGACAGTGGTCAACGGGACCTTTTTCTTCGAGGAGGGCTCTGCGGGAACAGAGGGTTCGAATTCCACTGACGACTTGTCGAAGGCGGACGTGCAGGAGCGCCAGCGTCAACCGGAAGAGGCGTCAGTCATGAACTTTTAAATTTGGCCGCACACTACGCGGGTGTAGTTAGAAGCAAAATTCTTATTGCATTCGGGTTTTCTTGTTATATTCGAAAGCAATTGATCTAGTGAAGCAAGCGTCTACTTTTGTCGCAGGTCTTGCAATAAAGACTATTCTTATCTAAATTCAGAGTTGTATTGCGACAGCAATTGTATCGATGCTTTGGGCAAGATTTTACGGCCCCCGTCAGCGCCGGCGTCGCCGTTGCAGTCGCCGTCATGTTCCGCATAAAGTCAAAATTTATAACATTGCCCCAAGCATCGTATGTTATACGCGCGAGTGAAAGCGCGCGAGCGTTGGTGACGAACGCGTCTGAAGAAGAAACGAAACGAGCCGGCCATCTCCGTCGCACGAAGGTCACGTGCGATAACATCGCCCAGCGTGCGAGGCCTGTCGTCGATGGCTCCTCAGGCAGAGAGGAGACATGCCGACTGTCTTTCGTCGTGCGAAGGAGCATGAAGAGGCGCGGGGGGAGGAGCGGGGGCGGGGGAGAGCGTCGCTTGAGCAGCAGCTGCTAATAGAATCACAAAGGGTGCGGCCGCGAGAGCTATCTCGACAGACATCAGTAGACGGCTCGTATACGCTCGTACATACTTTGCTCTCAACGCTAACTTGTTCTTCAGACGATCGACAGCATGATAACCGCTTCGCTCCGATTAGCGGCCGCATTCCTTTACACCAACGTTCTGCACAGAGCAGCGCGAGATCGGGTCCAAGAGAGTTAGATTCTAGCCTTACTTCGTATAACATTACAATTCGTTGCTATCAAATTTATTGCTTCCGCCTTGCGTTGAAATTGATTATTTTTTGCTTTACGACGCGAAAGAGCTCACTATAGTATATATAAAAATGAAGACTTGATAGCGTTGTTGCAGTTGGGGCTTGAAAACTTCCACGCGAATGTCTTTTTTTATTATGAGTATTTTTGCACGGCATTAATTAACAGTGAACATGACGTTTACGATGTCGTGTTCAAAAACGAAGGTTATATACAATGACACCACACATTGCTGATAGTTGTTGTTGCCTTCCTCTATATATCGGGTGTCCCAGCTAACTCGGCCCAAGATTAAAAAAAGGAAACATGAACTCTATGAAAGTTCTACCCGTTGTCTATTAGTGGTGGTCGTGTGTAGATACAACCTGTATTTTTTTCATGACTGAGCACTGAATAATTATTTAACTTTATTTAGCCAACTTTTTTATTCTTGTTCGAATCTAAAATAGTAACTATGTTGTAGGTTGCCTGAAATAACCCCCGGAATCAAGCATTTATTTTGTGCAGTTTTTTTCTGAGAAACAACATAAGCGCGTGAAAAACGCCAAATAAGGAATAGACGCTGGCTCACGCACCGCTACTCCAGCGCTTCCAAGCGTCCTTTGATTGATACACGGCTGCTTTCGTTCATTGTACAGGGCTTCACGCTACTTGATGGACACGCATCAAAACACGCTGCTCCATCATCGAGCTGAAGCCCTGTACAATGCGGTGATGAACGAACTCAGCCGTGTATCAACTACAGAATGCTTGGAAGCGCTGGAGTAGTGCTGCGCGAGAGCGCGCCTATTTTCATATTTGGCGTGTTTCGGGCGCTTTTGGTTTTTTTCTCGGAAAAAAAGCTACCAGGCAGATTACAGCACGAACTAAATGCTTGATTCTGGGGTTATTTGAGGCGACCTAGAACATAAAGTTATCATTTTATCGACTCAAGCAATTATTCAGCAGGTTGGTTAATTAAAGTTAATTGATTAGGCCTTAGTCATGAAAAAAATAGATTGTATGTACACACTACAAGTATTAAACAGGGAGAACCTTCCTAGAACGCATGTTCTTTCGTTCTTTCAGTTTTTTTTTTTGAGATCCTGGTCCCAGTTAGCTGGGACATTCGGTACATGATGACGTGCCTGTATTGGGGTGCCGATTCAGTTCCTGTTGCATTAAAATCACGACAAGCTTTTATCGAATCACTGATATTTTTTACCTTTTTAGCCGGAAGGTGCTTCATGTCATGGGGCACTTCTGGAAATCTTGCGGTTTTGTTAAAGCTTCCCAATTTTCGAACAGGTTTTCGACAGTTCTTCAGATACTAAGAGAATTAACTGTTGGGCTAGTTGGTGGTGCATAACTGGCTGAGACATATTAGCGCAAAAAAAAAAGGCGACGAACACAAGAAAGAAGACGAAGACAAGCGCAAAAATCGGTTATTAGCAGGGAAAGGTGTCATATTATTGCAACGGGACGAAGACAAAGTGACCACACAAGTGCTGTGCGGTCACTTTTTCTGCGTCCCGTTTTTTGCGCTGGTCCCCCTCTGTACCGACTGGCCCGTCAGAAGATGCTTCCTCATATATATATATATTGTCACGTGATACTGTAACGGGAACCTGTAACTAGCAGTACAGCAGGACGTCAGGCTGGTCCGATCACTGGCACAACGACCTCATCGTCTTTTTCACGAGCTCGTCCTCATCCTCTTTTCGACAGCGGCACATACAAGCCTGCCAAGAACAGTGCTAGGCGATCTTTACTCGTGGCATTGCCCCCCCTTTCGGAGAGCATCGTTCCGATGCCACATCAAGATTACGAGAAACAAAAAACACACACACACACACACAATCACCAGGACACACGACGTAACGGTAGCGAAGTGCTCACAAGGTTACACAAGAGAGTTTGACGAATAGTCAACGTTGATAAAATGGTTTCATCCTTGAAACATGGACGATGTCTGTCTGCTTGGAACGACGGATCGATGAGCTGTCTCTTCAAGAACAACTTCGTAGTTCACTTCGCTGATGCGACGGAGAACTCTATAGGGGCCAAAGTAGCGGTGCAATAACTTTTCCGACCGGCCCCGTTGGCGAATGGGGATCCACAGCCATACTTGATCACCCGGTTGGTAAATAACTTCGCGATGACGAGCATTGTACCGCTGGGAGTCGATGCGTTGCTGGTTATTGATCCGCTCAAATGCGAGCTTGCGAGCTGCGTCCGCGAGTCGGATGAATTCGTTCGTATCGACACTAATGTCGTACCTGTCGGGTAGGAGCGTGGCATCGAGCATTGTTGTGGCCTCCCTGCCGTGAAGCAACCGGAACGGTGTGAACCCTGTAGTTTCTTGAACAGCGGTGTTGTAAGCAAACGTGATGTAGGGCAGGACATCATCCCAGTTTTTGTGGTCTCGGTCAACGTACATGGATAGCATGTCCGCGATCGTTTTGTTGAGTCTCTCTGTAAGGCCGTTGCTTTGTGGGTGGTATGCGGTAGTTTTCCGATGAGTTGTTCCACTAAGCTGCAGGACGTCTTGCATCATCTGTGCGGTGAAAGCTGTTCCACGATCGGTTATTACTACTGCTGGTGCTCCATGGCGGAGAACGATGTTCTTCATGAAGAAGTGAGCAATCTCACTGGCAGTGCCTCGTTGTAATGCTTTAGTTTCGCAGTATCGCGTCATGTAATCAGTGGCGACTACAATCCAGCGGTTTCCCTCGTGAGACTTGGGGAAAGGTCCAAGCAGGTCCATGCCAATTTGATGGAACGGTTGTGTTGGAGGAGCAACAGGCTTGAGAAAACCGGCTGGGCGCAGAGGTGGTGCTTTACGGCGCTGACATTCGCGACACGTTTTTACATAATGCTTCACGTCCTGCGTGAGCTTAGGCCAGTAGTAGTGTTGGCGAATCCGAGCCAAGGTACGCGTGAATCCCAAGTGGCCGGACGAAGGCTCATCGTGGCAAGCAGATAAGACGTCCGCTCGTAGCGCTGATGGAACGACGAGCAGGTGTTGAGTCGCGTAAGGGTTGAAGTTCTTTTTATAAAGGATATTGCTGCGAACACAAAACGACGATTGCGAGCGCGCAAATGCTAGTGGAGGGTGCGGACTGCGGCCTTCGAGATATTCGATTAGTTGTCGAAGCTCGGAATCGTTCTTCTGCTGTTGAGCCAAGTCAGATGCACTGATAGCGCAAGGAAACGACCGTCGATGTCGTCATCACTTGACGTCGTTGTAAGGGGAGCGCGTGAAAGGCAATCCGCGTCGGTGTGCTTCCGTCCAGACTTGTAAACGATTGTCAAGTCGAATTCCTGAAGGCGTAAGCTCCACCTGGCCAGACGTCCTGACGGGTCTTTGAGATTGGCCAGCCAGCAGAGGGCATGGTGATCTGTAACAACTCTGAACGGGCGGCCATACAGGTACGGTCGGAACTTTGCTATTGCCCAGACAACAGCTAGACATTCCTTTTCCGTGGTTGAGTAATTCGCCTCCGCTGATGATAAAATCCTGCTAGCATAAGCAATAGCACGTTCAACGCCGTCTTGCCACTGGACGAGGACTGCACCAAGGCCGATGTTACTGGCGTCTGTGTGCAGTTCAGTGTCCGCATCTTCATCGAAGTGTCCGAGTAAGGGCTGAGTCTGAAAGCGCTGCTGAAGTTCGGCGAAGGCGCGTGTTTGCTCAGGGCCCCACACAAAGGGAACATCTTCTTTTGTCAGACGGGTCAGAGGTTCGGCTATGTTTGAAAAATTTTGCACAAAACGTCGGTAGTATGCGCAGAGGCCTAAAAATCGACGCACGTCACGTTTGTTGGCAGGTGGTGGGAATGCAGCGACAGCCAATGTCTTTTCTGGGTCCGGCCGAATACCATCGTGACTAACAAGGTGGCCGAGGAACTTTAGTTCGTCGTAACCAAAATGGCATTTCTCTGGTTTCAGTGATAGGCCTGCCGTACGAATTGCGACAAAGACAGATCGGAGCCGCTGCAAGTGCTGCTCAAACGTTTGTGAAAAGATAACGACGTCGTCTAAGTAAACAAGGCATGATTCCCACTTAAGACCTGACAATACTGTATCCATCATTCTTTGGAATGTAGCGGGAGCAGAACACAGGCCGAATGGCAGCACTTTAAATTCGTACAGACCATCAGGAGTTATGAAGGCTGTCTTTTCGTGGTCGCGTTCATCGACTTCGATCTGCCAGTAGCCGCTTCGTAAATCCATGGAGGAGAAATATCGTGCATGTCGAAGGCGATCCAGTGAGTCGTCGATGCGTGGAAGAGGGTAAACGTCTTTCTTCGTCACTTTGTTGAGCTTCCGGTAATCGACGCAAAATCGAAGAGTGCCGTCCTTTTTCTTTACCAGTACGACCGGGGACGCCCATGGACTGGTCGAGGGTTGGATTACGTCGTCGTCGAGCATCTGCTTCACCTGAGAACGTATAACCTCTGTTCCTTTTGTGACACTCGGTAGGCGTGCTGGCGTACTGGTCGTTCAGCAGGGTCCGTTATAATGCGGTGCTTCACAGTCGGGGTTTGCTTTATTTTGGATGTAGATGCGAAACAGTCACTAAACATGTGTAGCATACAGCGGATTTGCTCCTTCTGCGCGCATGACAGCTTCGGATTGACATCGACTGTATTGGCCACCGAGGTGTCACCTTTGACGGCTGCGGAAATCGGAGCAATCGTTGAACATGCTTCATCGTCAATTGCTTCGAAGTGAGCGACGGCCGTCCGCTTGGCCAAATGTTGGTATTCGCCGCTGAAATTCGTAAGCAAGAGCTCAGTCATCCCACGTTGGATTTGGATTATGCCGCGGGCAACGCAGATTTGCCGAGCCAAGAGCACCGACAGGTTTGCTTCGGCGATACCGCTACTGCCATGATCTGTGTCGCTCTGTACAGTCACGAACATACTGGTTCGCGGCGGAAGTGTGACGGCGTCGTCGACAATGCGAAGCGCTGTCCTCTGCACATTGGTATCCCTTGGTTTCGGGACATGGCCGTCCGCAAACGTTATGAGTAAGTCTCGAAGATCAATAACAGCTCCGTGCTCGCGGAGAAAATCCATGCCAAGGATAACTTTCCGGGAACATTCGCGCAACACGATGAAAGAAGCGGTGAATGTCGACTCACGGATTTGCAGCCTGGCGGTGCATCTCCCGATCGGTGTCAAGAGGTGACCTCCTGCTGTCCGGAGGTTTGGTCCATGCCCCCAAGGAGTCGTAACCTTCCTTAGTTCAGCAACGAGTTCAGCGCTGATAACAGAATAATCGGCGCCAGTGTCGACCAGAGCAGTTACCGGATGGTTGTCGACAAGAATGGAAATGTCAGCAGAAACGCGTTTGTCGTCGATGGGGGGTGTCGGCGAGAAGGTATCGTCGGATGTCGGCGGACGAGTCGGAGGAGGATGTTTTAACGATCGTGCAGCAGCGGTCCCACCCCCGGAGGCCGCTGCTCCTAGTTTCCCCGGCGTGGGCTAGGGGACCTAGGCGATCGTCCCGCAACAACGTCGGCGAAGGTGCAGTGTTGACCCGGGGATGTAGAACGTCGAGGAGACGGAGAGCGGGATTGGCGTCGCTGAAGACCTGACGACTGAAGGCTTGCCAAGTACTCGGCAATAGCGCGGGGCCGTTCACCATCACGGGGTCGACGAGCATCTGGCCGAAAGCCAGGGAGGCCCATGTGTCGGTACGAACACTCACGGTACAAGTGTCCTGGCTCACCACAATGGTAGCAAAGGGGCCGATTGTCGGGGGCGCGCCACACACTAGATTTCCGCACATTAGGTCGCGGGTTCTGGTCATGCGGCGGGCCCGAGAAGTACTGCGGCGTCTGCAAGGTAGACGGTCGGGGGGAATAACTGACAGCCGGCGCAGGAGTGCGCAAAGCTTCCGCGTACGTTAGGAGAGGAGCTTCGGCTGGAGGCGCCACCAACGGTTGTACCAGCTGCCGTACCTCTTCGCGGACTACGTCCGTTAGAGCAGCCACTTGGGGCTGGGGAGACACTGTGCGAAACTTTTGCAGCTCCTCGCGTACGATGCTGCGCACTAGCTCCGCGAGGTCCCTGATGGTCGCGACGTCCGGTGTTGCCAAAGCCGATGACAGACATGAAAGGTTGTTCGGCCGCTCATACTGCGAAGACCGCTGTCTTAGCATTCGCTCCATCGTTGTGGCTTCACGGAGGAATTCCGCCACAGTAGCTGGTGGGTTGCGCACAAGTCCTGCAAACAGCTGCTCTTTTACGCCCCGCATCAGGAAGCGTACCTTCTTGTCTTCCGCCATTGCGGGATCAGCTCGCCGGAACAGCCGAGACATCTCCTCAACGAACATGGCAACACTTTCGTTTTGTCTTTGATTCCTGGAATTGAGGAGACGTTCTGCTTGTTCTTTCCGGTCGGGACTTCCATACGCGTTCCGCAGCTGAGTACAAAACTCCGGCCAGGTTGTCAAAGCAGCTTCATGGTTCTCAAACCAAATGCGCGCCGAATCCTCCAGATAAAAGTAAACATACCGGAGCTTCCGATGCTCGTCCCATTCGTTGGCGACGGCGACTCGATCGTATTGGTCCAGCCAGTCTTCAACGTCTTCGTATGCGTCCCCATGGAAGGGTTTTGGGGTTCGCAGAGCGTTGAAAGGCCATGGAGCAGACGAACCCGTGGTCTGTTCCGTCGGGCTTGCCGTTGTCGCGCTTGCCATGTTTCTAGAGCGTTCTGGAAGATGGCCGAATTGGGGTGGTAGGCCTAATTGCCGCCGACTACGCCGAAGGTCAGCTGGTTCTTCCAAGGCGTCGCTGTTGGAGTCGGGATCTTCCTGGTGGTCGCAGTGCATAGACTGCTACCCAGCGCCTCCACCAGTAATGTCACGTGATACTGTAACGGGAACCTGTAACTAGCAGTACAGCAGGACGTCAGGCTGGTCCGATCACTGGCACAACGACCTCATCGTCTTTTTCACGAGCTCGTCCTCATCCTCTTTTCGACAGCGGCACATACAAGCCTGCCAAGAAACAGTGCTAGGCGATCTTTACTCGTGGCAATATACACATATATAATATATATATATATATATATATATATATATATATATATATATATATATATATATATATATATATATATATATATATATATATATATATATATTGTATATATATTCACGCGTGCGCATAAGCGAATAAAGCAACGCGTGTATATCAGAGGCGGTTGCGCATAAACTAAGTTCGGGGTTCAGCAAAGCGATGGCACGTTTGATCGAACTGTGAAAGTTCGTTCACACTAGCTACTATAATCAAGCGTTTGACGAAAGATCGTCTGGCGAGGGAACATACTTGTGCAATAAACATACACTCGCCAAGGGTACAATAAAAACAGAACGTACCCGCACGTTGCGCCACCTGACCCATATATAGCCGCATGCCCACGCTGACATCTTCATTGTGATCAAGGGACCCGTACGTTCCCCGAACCGTCAATGCCTTTTGTTTTTATTTTACCCTTGGCGAGTGTATGTTTATTGCACAAACACCAGCTACTAGCACCGGTGGTGCGACTAGGTTAGCCGCAAATGGTCGCACAGGGCCGCTTTGGTAGTAAAGTGACTGATTTGGCTCAGTCGTGCCCTGCTCAATTTTTCACTCACCCGCCGCGGTCGTCCAGTGGCTGCGGTGGTCGGCTGCTTACCCGAAAGTCACGGGTTCGATCCCGGCCACAGCGGTCGCATTTCGATGGAGGCGAAATGCTCTTGCCTTGTGTACTGTGCTATATCAGTGCACTGCAAAGAATACCAGATGGTCGAAATTTACGAAGTCCTCCACTTCGCGTGTGCCTCAAAATCATATCGTGGTTTAGGCACGTAAAATCTTGTATATTAATAGTAATGTGTTCAAAAAATACCATCCACTTGTATGAGAACAGGTAGCACGACGATGAAGGATATCTTTCTATATTCTTAGGTGCAGGCGTTATAAAACGAACAAACACTACCACTTCGAGAGGCAGCCGTAGTTTGGTTTGTACATATAGCATGTTCACTGCGTTAGCACAACAGAAAAAGTGGGAGAGGGGAGCGGAGCAGGAAGCTCGGAACATATAACCCATTGTTGCTAACTCACGATTCAATCGCAACTGTCTTTCTTTGTTTAACCTGTCGCCATCTATATATTTCTGCTTCGTGATTGACGACCCGCACAATTCCGGTGTGGTATATCATATTGCTGAGAGCATACACAGCCGCTTCATGTTTCAGTTTATAGGCTGTCTGACGGATGAGTTTCGGCGCGGTCGCACTGGGCTGTAGCCTTTCCATTTTATACCTTTCATTAAACGAACAGTGCTATGGTGGACACATGCGCACGTCATGACACATTTGCTGTGTCATGACGCTTTCATTCACGTCGCGATATTCAAAAATAGGAAACATATAAATAGCTCAACGTTAGTATGATGAAGAACATAGGCTTTGTGGCCGAGTCGTTTCGCGCCACGCGCTGAGGAGCGACGGGTCATGCGTTCGATTCCCGGCGACGGAACTTTTTCTTCCGGTTTTGTATATTTTACAACGTCATATCCGTGACAGAAATACGTTACTGAAGTCTTGGTGGAACGCGGCATTAAACACCTTTGTGTTAAAAATTCGCTTAATAGCCCAGGATGGTGGTGATCATGTGTCTTTTTTAAAATCGTCTATAGGCTAACGCGGCACTGAATGGCACGTTTCGAAATAACAGAAGATCCTGTTCCTTCCTCATTGCAAGGAAAACGAAAGTTATTCGCTTCTTGTACTCTTATTCTTGGCGCACGGATGAAAGAGAGGTACCCGGTCGTGCCGGGAACAAATGCTTTGTGAAACTTTTCCGGACAACGCGTGCCAAGTTTTTCTTTCCAGGCATCGCGCTGGGGCAATGTTTCACCGCTGCCTTTCGTCTTTGTGTAGTTCGAACGCTACGCTCCCTCCCTCTTTCTCTCTCTGCTTCTTAGCAATCACCCTGAATACGGAAGGAGAAAAGAAATAAAAACAAGAACAGCAAGCGCCACGAGAGCGCACGTAACGACAACCGTACAGAAGCGGGCACTGGGAAAGAACAACCTGAACACGTTCGCTCGCTTCGTTCAAATCAATCACCTCAAACTTCCTGCTGCAGACGATGCTATGGTTCCTTTTTTATTGTTCTGTGTACTTCATGGCAGTGTGCTCGAAGAAACACAGCGCGTGCCCGTAGAAGTGTACGGGGAAACGTTCAAGCTCATGTAAACAAACGGTATATCGTATTGCGCAGCCCAGCCATCATTCACAATATTTTTGCTCTCGTCCTATTTGTATTTCTTTCGTTGAAAGAAGGGGCCACGGAAACAACGCAGGAATGCGGCACAGTCAATTCCGGGTTTGCAGCTGTATGACAACGCGGATTGCTCCCTCGGGCAGCAGAGACAAAAGCAGAGACAAATGTATGCGTGGTGCGGGTTATTGCGGAGTATACTGTGAGGTGAACTGCACAACCCATTCGATAGCGTAGGGGCACGGATGTCGTTATGTTTGGTATACGAGTTCCCTGTGTGTTGGAGCTCGAAATAACACTGCCTGGCTGGCAGCCAGAGCAATATGATCGTGCCCGCTGGCGTAGTAATTTGAAAGCATGCCTGATGGCCACCACAGTTTTAGTAGCATGATCAACGAGGGACACTTTTGTTTGTCTTCCGAGTACCTTCGGTCGAGCACTTGTTTCCGGTTTTCCGAATATTCAGGAAATGTGTTTTCAAAATAAAACTTGGAAAGAAATCGTTAGTACCGGTTCAAGTAAAAAGTTATATTGGGTGCATGCCATATCGGATCGTGGGTTTACTTAAGACAAGGTACAAATAACTATAAGGATAATAAAACAAATTATTCAATGAGTTCATTCAAAGAGCAGACGCTTTTCTTGTGACCAACTGGGATCGTTGAGGCACCCGGCGGAGCAAATCTCAACCACGCGCTGTTTGCTAAGTGGCCTCTGGGATTCGCTTCAGCAGCGGCGTGCGAAGTACAGCGTCAACCAAAGATATACATCAGGGCACACGAATGCCGACGTGCGAGTACCACCACAAGACACCTATGTCAACAATTAAGGTCACCTCCAGATTTTTTCGCTGGTGCAATAACACTGTATTTAACATCGACGTCATCCTTATCAGCGCTCGCTCGCTCAACCAGCATCACGCTCAAGAAGAACGGCGTCGAAAAAGGCAACAACAAGTTGAGCAGAAAACAAAAAAAAATCACAGCATATCCACGGAGTGAATGATGATGAGTGGGCGAAGCTGCGGAGGTTCATCGGTAAACCGTGAATCTTCCATGAATTCTGCCCAGTACATCATCACCGACGTGAGATCGGGCGCGTTTATACTAAAGGTTCGATTAGAGTTATGACGACTTGCAGCTCACTTTAATTTTACATGTACGCTGTGAATTTTCATTGTTTAATCACGCACAGGAGAAATCGCACACACGCACTACCTTGGAGGTGAAAATCCAGTGCCTATATATACGGGGTGGTCAGTGAACGGTTGTGCAGCGCGAGCGGTCGGTTTTTTCAATCAAGACGCTGCCGCGACGCTGCCTCGCGACGCTGCCTGCGTCGGCGCCGCTGCGCCGCGAGGCAAGATAGGGGGGGGGGGGGACCTTAGGAGAGGATAAAGAGGGGGAAGCGTAGGAGAGGAGAGGGCGATACATATCACGTACTGTCGCAGCGCATTGTCTTTAGGGAGCCTTCATGTGTGCACGCCCCCTCCGTCTTTAAGACTGGTTATGGGAGAGGGGAAGGGGGAGGGGGAGGGGAGAGGGAAAGGGGGAGGGGGAGGGGAGAGGGAAAGGGAGAGGGGTAGAGGACATGGGGAATGGTGAGGGGGAGTGGAGAGGAGGTGTGTGGAGAGGGTATGCGCATGCGCAGTAAGGGTGGTCACGCCGCACACCACCACCACCGGACAGATACTGCCGTTTACTGCCGGCTGCTGGGAGATACGCCGGACAACGGAGACTTGACAAGGTTAGACTAAGAGGAGCTACGCCCCTAAAATTGGCCGCGTATCTGCGTGCTTCGCTGCAAATGTCGTCGAAAGACGATAGTCTTCTGCTATTTATGTTTTGCCTTGCCTCAGACAGCGCCTCCTCTATGTTGAATCGGTCGCATCTGGCTGGCATTGATAAAATAGAGGAGGCGCTGCGTGAGATATGGGCGCCATCTAGCAATGACGTCAGGAAATAAGAGCTTGTGCAGAACCCAGGGCCACAGCCAGGTGGCAGCACAATATCGTCGGCAGAGGGCTTTTTCGTGCATAGCGTCGCATTTTCAGCGCAGCCTAAGATACACTAGGGCCTTTAGAATTACGTATCTATGTATTTTCTAGCAAAGGAACACACCACCTAACACTTACTTATCGATGTTGCGCCTCAGCTATGCGTAATATTTGCTTTTTGATCGACAATGTTCACAAGTATGAACGCAGCTACCAGTTCAAGACGGCTGAGCGTTCAGCAAGTGCTTGAAGTTTGGTCGGGTGGCTGAATCGTGTGACAGACAGACAGACAGACGGACTAAAATTTCTGCGTTCGAGTATCCCAAGAAAAACGTGCTATTTTCAATGCGGAGAGGAACAAAGGTCTCTTCCAGAAATCTCTAATCACAGCCGTCAGGCCTTAGACAAACCCGTAATATTTTTGTCCTATTTGTGACTACCGCCGTCTCCTGTGTTGCCTTTAGCTCTGATAGCAATACTCCTCCTTCTTGTCATGAAAACATCTTCTTCTTCTTCTTCTTCTTCTTCTTCTGATAGCAATAATTCATTCATGAGGTTTTACGTGCTAAAACGGCATCACATAGCACACGGGACTCTAGCATTTCTCCTCCATCGAAATGCGACCGCCGCGGCTGGGATCGAATTCCCCACGACTTTCAAGTGAGCAGCCGAGTACCGTAACCCCTATACCACCGCGGCGGACTGCCTTAAGATGTAAGCTTTCCTTCAATCTGCATTGGCTGCGTGCCTTCAAGGAAATTCAGGTTTCTGGTTCAAGTAATTATAACGCTGTGTGCCTAGCTATCCACGCCATTTTGTTTGTTATTAACGTCAAACCAGACAACTTCTCGAAACTGGTGTCTGGTATTATGAGTGAGTGAGAAAGCTGGACCAATCCACTAAACAAGTTTCTCAAAGCGTCTGTAACGTGTTTGTGCGTCGGCGTGTGTTTCTGCGCATGAGCTTGTGTTTCTGTGTATTAAATAATGAGGTTGTTATGGCAACTAAGTGGGCGTAGAAACTGCCTATCAGCTGGCGCTCATTTTAAGTTTTAGAGCGAAGCTGTGTACGTCTAGGCGAAACCAAAGTTCGTTCGTCTCATGTGCAGAAAAACTCCTAGCTCGTGTGTGCCACCCTAATTGGTCAGGCACCACTACTATCAACTGGTACACTAAATCGAACGAGAGCAAGTGCGAATACAGAGCGAGTGTAAAAATAAAGATTACCGCGCAAGCACTCTATACTGTGCAGATGTTTAACCATCGAAGCTGATACGTGCGCTTCGGTGTGCCATCGGATAACAACACTGAAATATATAGTAGTAACCATAGTGTTAACACTCTACTAAACACAATGAACCATTCAGTGCACTCCTCCGTGATCATGATCATGCGAAGCACAATGTGCGGCATGTGGAATAAACAGTGTGACAAACCAGTGCCAAACGTGTGCGTATAACCTCACTTATTAAACACCATCACTTTAATGAAGCCCGCACCCGCAAGTTTCCTCTTCGCCGGTTAGCTATCTGTACGGAGTGCGTATGGGATGATTTTGGCGACTTATTCTCAAACCTACGTGGTAATCTAGTATTCAATTCGGTGACTTATTATTCCGCAAGCCATATGATGTGCTTAAAAAGATCACGATTCTAACACGTACTTCACAAAGTGTGATTAATTCTAGACCGTGCACACCGCTGCCGCTGACCCGCAAACGCTGCGACCCACCTCCTAAATAAAAGAAAAAAAGCAGGTGAAAAGAAAAACGAGCCCCCATTTGTTCTCACGTCACATAGGATGCGGCTAAAACTGCGCTCGCAAGATAAACTGAGCGATGGTCGGCTAGCTTAGAAACAAAGTTTCTCTTCACCCTTGCATCATCTAATGCCGAATAAAGAAAGCAAGACGGATTGAAAAGGGGAGAGAATGTACGTGAGTGAGAGAGAGAGAGAGAGGAGAAAGAGGAGGAGGAGCACGGGAACCATAGAGAGTTGCGCTGATAAGGGCACCAGCCAGAACTGACACATCGGTTAAATCGTGCGGAGTTTTTCTTTCTCCTTTTTACCCCCCAAAGAGCCACGAGCGAGACTGGTAGAGGGAGAAATGTGAGGCAACCGTACTTGAGAACAAAATAAGGAGGATGACAGTTGAAGGTGAAATGAGAAACACACAGGGATGGGGAGAACATGTGAAATGAGACAGAAGGGGGGATGATGTATGCCCGTTGATTTGTTTTCTTTTTTTGGAGAGAGAGTACGGTGTTTGCGCACTAACACCCTGCATCACTGGGATTCAGACAGAAGCTTGCTTGGCTTCGTTTCGGCTAGGCTTGACTAAGCAGCTGGTTCTGTCTGAATGCTTGAAAGGAAAGTTTCGGCGGCTGGAGCGATCGTCGATGCGCATGCACGAGCCTTTGCGAAAACTTTCCGTAAAACGTTACGGCAATTTTGGGGCGAGCGGCCCCCAAAGTTCGGCTGACAAACGTATTCGCGCGTCAAGGTTCAGTCGGTGTGAGCTGCTGCAGATAAATGAGATGCGAGGCGAAACGCAAATTGCACGCAAATTCAGACTGCACAACAAGGTGAATCTTTTTTAATTTTAGTAGAGTGAGGTCGTGAAACTTTTCCTTGTGTTGCGCTGTAATAAAGTAAGAAGATTCAACCGCACTACGGTACAGTCGGAAAGAGATGGAACCGCCCTTCACAAAAAGAGTTAGCGCGATCAGTAGAAAACTGTATTTGTTATATTTTGTTACTTAATCCAAGAGGGTAGACTCCTCCTTTGATTCCCGCATTTGCTGATGCAATCCGCTTGGCTTGGCATGTTAGTTTTCGCTAATCAAGGATCCAGTAATAGTTCAAGGAACAGGACAGACTGACGACGCGCGTCGTCTCTGATTGACTATCTATCTATCTATCTATCTATCTATCTATCTATCTATCTATCTATCTATCTATCTATCTATCTATCTATCTATCTATCTATCTATCTATCTATCTATCTATCTATCTATCTATCTATCTATCTATCTATCTATCTATCTATCTATCTATCTATCTATCTATCTATCTATCTATCTATCTATCTATCTATCTATCTATCTATCTATCTATCTATCTATCTATCTATCTATCTATCTATCTATCTATCTATCTATCTATCTATCTATCTATCTATCTATCTATCTATCTATCTGTATGTCTGCGTAGTATGCGCCTATACATTTCGTCAATCAATCAATTAATCCGTGTGCATCCAGTAACGTACGTCTCACAATCACCTTCTCGGTCTACGGCCAATTCCCCTTCTTTGCCTGCCAGTCTCAATAAACAGAACGCTCTCGGGCTTTCATGGTCCTTTTAAACCCCTCAGTCCTCTTCTCCGCCTCTTCTATTCGTTTGGCAGCGAAGCATGATCGAGTAGACGTCACGCGCCGGCAGCGTTCGCTTGTTTAATGTGACGGGTGCTCGGAGGAAAGATGCCTCTTATCCTTCGGGCCCTGGAGACGCAGGAAACGCTCTAGAACAACGCTCGGTACTGAGAGAGGGCGTCCTCGTTAGGCGTTAAGCATCAAGTTGGCCAGGCCTCAGTGCTGCCACTCTGGCTCTTTCCAAGAAGCTTTCCCTGAGCGACGAATGCAGTCCACGGCGTTATCATATATCATTCACCCGGCTTACCTTACCCTTGAATGCGCGAGCGTAAGCGTCGGCACGCGCTAGTGCGACAAAGCCGCTGTTTAGTGCGTGTGCCTGTCTGATTCCTCAGTAGAGAGCCGGAAAATGACAAAATAGCCGTCTGTTGACAACGGAAACACAGGGCCAACAAGAACGAAACCAGAAAAAAAAAATTGAAAAACATGTGCATCATCGACGAAGGGCGGGACGAGACAGGGGTTATACCCTCCTCCCCCGCTTCGCCCAAAGGAAAGCTGCGGACCAGTTTTAAATAACGCTCATTCATTCATTCATTCATTCATTATGAACAGACTTTTTCCTTCCCCTCCCCGAAACCATGTGATTCAATCACTCGTTCACGCCACATTCGCTTGAGTTTTCTGTTCGGACGCAGTACAGATAGAAACGGCAGCCGCAACTTCTTTTCCTTTCGATACTTCTCTCAGCCGATGTTATCTTTGAGCAGTGCGATGAACGAAAGCCACAGCTTTATCATTATCTTTACGTCCCTCTCTTGTTGTTCGTTATTCTGTTTAGTCGCAACTATTGTTTCTGGTAATTAATGAAAATTATTTACTACAACCATACGATGAAGCCGATGATGCGCAATATTAAGGTGCGAAAGTTGTTGGCATCAGGAAAACCCTTAGACCAGGTGCATTGATAAACCTTAAACTCTTGCTATTGGGACGAGTTCGAATAAAAACCAGGCGGAACAAACCCTTCAAACTTTGCATGGGTTAGGAAATGCCTCACAAAACTAGTGCAATCAGCTTCGGTTGCCTTGGAAAAGGAAGCCACAGGGCCGACCGAAAAACAAGCATGTATAGAAGGGAAAGCCAGAGACTGAGGCTAACATACGACATCTGCACTGACCAGAAGCATGCCTGAACAATGAAAAAGAAGCAACTACCAAGAGCAGTTAAATAGGAGACTTCCGCATTAGAGCCGCACGCGACCTGGTTCTAGAAGCAGGCGGGCGTACATGCTAAGCGAGAGATGCTAGCAATTGGGCGTATGTGCGTTTCCTTCGTACTGTCTGAAAAGAAGAAAACAGAAAGACGGCTAGGGAATACTAAAGCCACTTTACCATTTCGTAACCACCATCTCAGATAAAAAGAATAAAAGAAACGCAATCTTTTAGAGCACCTGCCTTCCGCTATTCAGTCGCGGAGTCAAAAAGTGCAAAATCTTGTCTTATCAACATTTAGAAAGACAGAGGCACATAGCTGCCGCGGTAGTCTGGTGGTTGCGGTGCTCGACTGCTCACACCGAAGGTCGCGGCATCGAATCCCGTCCGAGACGGCCGCAATTCTATGCAGGCTAAAATGCCAGAGGCCAGTGTGCTTATATTTAGGCACACGTTTAACGGATTCCAGGTGGTATAAATTTTCGGAGCCCTCCACTACTGCGTCCCTCATTATCATATTTCCACGCGAGTTTTATTTTGATGCATTCAGACTTCACCCGCAAACACGGTGAGCAACGCTCGGCGCAGACCGCGCTACAGTGTCTGAGAAGCTTCGCGATTGTTTGAGATCTTTTTGTTAAGATTGCGCGCAGGACGCGAGTAGTCTAGTTTATTCGACAGCTTACGCGGCCACCGGGAAAAAACGCTGGAATCTTCGGTAGCACGTGTATAAAAGCCTACGCGCTTTACCTCTTGGCAGATTACTCGACGGCCGACGACTGTTCACGCCAATATCAGTGCGCAGCGTGTATCGCTTGCGTTCTGAGCTTTCATTTTCCCGGCACAAGTTCGCCGAAATAAAGAGGACCGTATCTCCCAGTTTTGCTGCTCCTACTTCACCGTCACAGCCACGTGACAATACCGTGGTTTTGAGACGTACAACCCCAACAGGTATTATTACTAAAGAGGCACACAGAAGTTATTGGAGTAAAACGTACAACAGTGAAAAGCGACATAGGCATTCGGGGGACGCAAAAAGAATGAGATGTGCGAATGGCGAAGTTGTAAGCATATGCAGTCAAATTATACCTACATCAATAAAAGAAAGTAATGAAAAAAAATTTTTGCTACGAGAGAAAAAGGTGCTAAAAACTAAATAGCAGAAAATGGCATTGGGAAACCTCTGCTCAGGTTATTTTATAGTTTGCTTAAAATGCACGTGGCAAATTTTCCACCCGCAAGGCATTTCCTTTTCAATTTTGTGGACTGAAGCAATTTTAACGAGATAACCGTCAAAAAATTTGTCTGGGGGGCGACCCGCAGTATGGTGTAACTATGGGTGTCCAGATCGTATGTATATAAACGTAGCCAGAAAACGAGAAACTAAAACTGTCAATTCGGGTATGAACATCCTGATGCGAATTTCTGACAGAACGAATGACATCCTCGTGTGCGTGCGCGCTCCTGAACAATAATAATTTATCGTCGCAATTTTTATTTATTTCTCGCTCGCACTCTCCAACGCTGCCTTGCGTCTCGTACTCAATATACCAGTCTCCGAGTTTTCGATAAATCTCCTTTCAACTTCGATATAAAAAAGTTTGCACATGTAGGAGCTGAAATATTCGACATCCTTTTTCAACACGCGTCCGTACAACTGCGCAATTTCCACTTTTACGTCGAGCTATAGTGTTCCTATGTATTACTTTTTTTGTTATGTAAGAGGGTTTATCGAATTTTTGCCCTTGTTTGAAACTTTCTATGCGTCATTCATTCTTACGCAACGGCTGCTTATACACTTTAGTAAGAGAGCTAGCGTGTCCTATTGAAATTGCGCAACACTTCGCAATAGGTTTCGAAATTGTCCTGATCACCCGAGACCTATATCGAAAGAAACGTGAGGCAAAACAATTCCAATCGTCATTGAACATTTGGCAGTGGTGAAATATCTATCGTACTCGAGAATATTTACCTTAAGGCGCAAGAGAACGCAATCACGAGAAAGGCAAAAAGACAGAGCACCGGTGTCCTTTGTTGGCGCGCTGTCCCGTGTCATTTCTCGTAATTGTGTTCTCCTGCGCCTGAAAGCAAATCTGAACACACCGACCCGCCCAACATAAAGATCTCTTGAGTTATATTCGAGATAATAGTGCGCTTTTTTTTATTGTTGTACTACACAACAGTAGAAGTCAGCGTCTTCAGGTGGCATCAACTGCTGCTGCCTGCTTAGCAAAAAAAAAAAAAAAGATATATGTTGGCGATCCTAATCTTTGACATAGGTGTCTCGTAGTAGCACTCGCACATCGTCATTCGTGTGCCCTGTATTACATAGATTAACCTTGTGCTACGTCGAGTTGCCGAAGCGGATCTCAGAGTCCACGTAGAAATAAGCGAATGGTTCAGATCTGCTCCGCCAGGTGCCGCGACGATTTCAGCTACGCGCAAGAAACCCGTCTGCCCTATCAATGAACCAATTCATTTAATATTCATTAATTATACTGGCAGTTAACTGGCCATTAAGTAAACTTACGCTCCGATAACACATGTATCCAATACAACTCTTCACTTAACCAGAACCATCTCTTTCTTACCAGTTCTTTATTGTACAACACTTTTTCTGGATAATCGGAAAAGCGGAAATAAGGGCTCGTCCGGAAGTGCTTAGAAGGGAAACAAGAGTGTGACTTTTTCGTTGCTCGTGCCACTAATAAGTGAATAGTTTACTATAATACAAGATGTTTATATTGTGAAAAGGATGCTGTAAGTGCATAAAATATCTCTTACACTGGAGCTTCCAATAGTTTGGCTGAAGAATCGTGTGAATATATAGAAATAACACGGAAATAGAGACGGCAAGAGCAGGAACAGCGAAGGTGAGACCGGAAGAGAAGGATAGGGGTGAAACGAGGTTGCACGTGCGTTTGACCTCTCTTCAAATACGTCTCGCCGCCATGTTTCGTCAATAGCTTTTGAACTCTAATGGGGACGACCGAATTTTCTAGTGCGCGTGTTTGTACCGAGAAGGAGCCAATTAGGCCACTGGACAGTTTTGAGAGTCCGGGTAGATTAATGACTCTCTTAGCCATCCACCTCCTTTCCTATCCCACCTCCTCTCGGATCTCGGTGTCGCCATTTGCTGTGTTCCTTTCCAAGTCCTCTCAAATTTTCTCTCTCTTAACCCTTTCATCCTTACAGCAGCGCACGGAGCACTTCCGCGAGTGACTTTGGCCACAGGTGTGCGCAGGGTTCCCCTTCAGAGGGGGGGGGGGCGAAGGTTTGTCGCAGAGCACCACCCCTCCCAATTATCTCGATGTATGGCGCTGACATTCAGCCACCCCCACCCCCCCGAGTCGCAGCGCCCCTCCCCCCTAGTATGTCAATGTGCGGGGCTGACTATGAGCCCCCCTATTTGGTGAGCCCCCACCCCCAACCCCACCCCCCCGTGCGCTTGCTTATGACTTTGGCTGCATACCGCTCCTGATCGTTGTCCTCGGCGTAGAATGTCACCAATCGAAAAAAAAAAAAACGTTCCGCAGCCAGAGAGTCCTATAGAAGAATAGCTGAACTGATTTTGAAGTACGAATCGAGAATGCCCCCCCCCCCAAAAAAAAATCTGAATGACAAAAAATTTCATAGAGAACACTTAGTTGGTCGGTTTGTTCCCGTGATTCGTACCTTCCGTCATTTTTTGTTTTTCTTTCCTCAGCGACTTGACGCTGCTCGTCAAGGCATGGCTGTGATGTGTGCCATTATCATAGCAATACCAACGATATGCGCAATTCGCGTACTGCGTATGAATTGCGTATGTGTAATACACTGTGCACTTCCACTTTGTGTTTCACACTCTCGGCATTTTAATGACTTGTCATCTAAAGCCTGATATCACTAGTTTTGCACTTACACCTATTTCGCTTTGTTTCGTTGTTTTTGATGTTAACATACATTGTTCTTACTTTTGTACGGGACCCCCCTTACACATTGACTATGTGAGGCCAGCAAGTCATTTGCAAATAAATAAATAAATAAATAAATAAATAAATAAATAAATAAATAAATAAATAAATAAATAAATAAATTCATCCTCCTTTCCCACTTGTCAAACTTATTTTTTCTGTACGCTTTCGTTCTCTTGGCAACCCTGAAACATAGTAGTCGCAATGCAACTTTATGTCATTCTGTATACATATACGTAACTCTATAAACTTGATTTCAATCTTCTCAAACGTTTATGGGATACGGGGTAATGTCTGTCGTTTAAAATATTTTTTCAGAAAACACAATCTGAGAGTTTCGGGATACTGAGATTTCGTTCAATAACGCGGCTGTTTCAGCCGCGAGCAAAATCAGCCTCGTAAACATCTTGGCCGGCTGCAGGCGAATGGCATTTTTAATTAAAAAGCCATTCAGCTGGCGAATCGACAACAGAGCGCGAGGCGCTTCGAGAATGGAAAACAGTCGTGCGAATCGGCCGCGCACTCTAGAATTCTGAGGACGACGGTTGCTTTGGTTGTTACCCTTTCAAAATAATTTATTCCGTTCGCATCGGCACGGCGATTCAATGTGAGGTTGAGTTTCGTATTGTGAGCGAAATGCCGGGAAACTACATACATCCGGAAACGTAGAAGAATGAGTATATGTAGAAATCTACACAGGTAAAGCGTTGGTTCGGGCTAACTGGTAATACATCATTATTAGCTTTGTAGCGCAGTACTTACACAATAAAGATACACGACACGTGCAAGCGCTAACTTCCAACTAACGTTTAATATCAGAGCTCAGAGCACATATATGTATACAGTGAAAAAAAAAAGAAGGAACTACGCCCAATCACCCGACCACACCAACACGTGGTCTTTACGCGTGTGCTGCATATATTTTGAGCTCTGATATTAAGCGTTAGTTGGAAATTTGCGCTTATACGTATCGTGTATATTTTGTATGTTCTGTAAGCCATGCGTTATAAAGCTAATAGCTACACAGGTATTTGGAAAACGTGTGTTAGCCATCGCTTCCGTGTTGTGTAATATCTGGCTTATTTTTTTCTCGTGTTTCATGTGTTAACTTTTTACGCGTGAAACACTTCGATGCCGGAGGAAGCGAACAGTGACATTAAAACACCCAGATGAGCGACGCAAGAGATTTCTCGCGAAGAAATGAATGTGTATTTCACTATGCACCCCCGTGGTAACGGCTGCAGACGGTAAAACACTTGACTTAAAATTGTAAACGCCGATGTAGATGGTTGATGTACGCTAAAGATTGGTGGGCTACTGACATCTCGGAGTGATGAACGACGGAAAAAACAACAACAACAACAACAAAAGAACATACTCAGATGATGCTACGGACACAAGTACCGACTCGCTACTGAAATATAATTTAGGAAGTACAGGACGATGAAGTAAAAAAGACATTTCGCACCTCACTTTAGCAAAGCAACACGATGTATCTAAGTTCGCGTTTGTAATGAATTAAAAACACAAAGGCGGTGCTACAACAACTGACGTTTTGCCGAACCTATGCCTTTTGGGATAACTCATATGATTCAGTCATTTCCTACTATTCAACGCTGTATTATTTGTTTGTTTTTTTGATTTTGTTTCAGTCATGGGTACACAAAAACTACACACATGTAGGCTAAAGGCTACGGAGAGTGGGCATGAAACGACCGAAGTGAGCTTACCATGATGGGCACGCGCCGTATCAGACTTTCCGACGGCTGCGTGTTTATCGATTACGCAATCAGCAGTGTCTGGGGAAGCTGAGAGGAAGAAATAATTGGGAAACCATGGCGGCAACCTAATGAATTAAACAAAGATACGCCTTTTCAGGAGCTTCGGAACAGATCCTATCACGAGGAGACACGGTATCAGCTTATTCTCCGGCTCACCGACCTCGCGTCTAATCAATCTGGTGTAGCTATTGGAAAATAGCGTAACTTCAATCCAAGGCGTCGCGACCACTAACCCGGGGAGTTTTTGTACGTTTAGTAAATACGCAGACAAACTCACAGGGTCTCCTATGCATTCGGCTAAACGACTCGCAGGCGAAAGCCATCTTCTTTTACGCGAAAGCCTTAGATGCCTCATCAAAGGCGAAAATTGACCATGGTGTCGGCTTAAACACGAGCGATGAAAAAAAAACTACGCTTGATAGACGCCACCGTCATCATGACATCACTATGACGTCACATGACGTCACACACATGCTATTGTCGCTTGGTCAAAGGGTGTGGCCGATCCACGGAGGCATTGGAAAACCACGTTAGGTGCAGAAAGCTTTCGGAGGCAGGCGGGTGAGGATCATACATCGACTGAGAGGAAAAAAAAGAAAACGACTATCGCCTTCGAGCCGGTCTAGGGCGAAATACATAAGGGACCCTGTGATCTATTTCCCCTCTTCTCAGTAGATGTACTAGTCCTCCCCCTACCCCCAAAAAGCTTTTTACACCCAAAGTGACTTTGCACTGCCCTCGAAGATCGCAGGCATTACAAAGCGTTGTGCACCTCCCCTGGTTTGCACTGCCTCCGGATTGACCTAATTAAGCACTGTACTTTAGTTACTACCTTACTTTGGGAACGCGTAATGTTTATCGCGCTTGTGCTTTATCTCAAGCTTTTGAATGGGAAAAAGGCAACGACCAACGAGTTGTAATAATGGGAAGCCTTCTTATGTGATTGCCCGTAACTTTTTATTATCTTGCAGTTTGGCTATAGTATAGAGCCAATAGAAACGCAGAAAAACTACACTCTAAAACTGAGACAATCGGTATGTCTGGTTTGCCATTAGCACGAGTAAATTGTTTCATTGTCGGGGAAAATAACAATCGATCTTTCTGCAACTTTGGCAATAGAAAGGAAGAAAGAAGAACGCGCAAGTGCCCGTTTCCTTTCGAACGTCCTTTGGAAACGAAGTCCGCAGTGTTTTGATTTGATTAAGCCAAGAACAATGCCTTGCGAAATGACCGGCCGCGCAAAGGAGCTTTCTTCGCCCACCGCATTTTACGAAAAGTGTGGCGAAATGCAGCGTACAATATTTTGGCATCTTTTAATCGTGAACAATGTAATCACGATGTTTCATGAAGTAGCGCCCAAAGGATACAATCAAGCGTACATAAAATGACGCAAACACAAACGCACATAAAATGACGCGTGTCATTCTATATAAGGCTCCTCTTTAGACAATGACGCATCATTTGCAGTCCAGTGCTTGTGTTTGCGCCGTTTTATGTGCGCGGAATTGTGTTCTTTGTGCGCCGCTCACCAGCTAGCCCATCAGTACATATTAAGTATGTAATCCTCTCCTTCTTTGCCCTACAATACATTGCTTCTTGGCCCGAACTTCAACTGCAGTAGGAATAAGAAATAACAAGAAGATGCAATACTAATCCCTCTAGTTGTTCAGCAGACGGTACACATTGCCGCGTACAGATTAATCTAAAGCCGTTCCTCTCAAGCAAACATAGACGGAACAGTATTCCATTGGGGGTGGGGGGAGGGAGGAGGGGGCAAGATGTATTGCAAATTGAGTCGCAATAGCTCCGCTAAATGGCACGTAGCATGCGCGTGCGTTAGCTGTAATTTTTCAGTAGCGCTCCGCTTTAGAGTAACGAGTACCATTGGCTGCTTTTTTCCTTTGTAACAGTGCAACACCCATAAACGCAACTAATCATTGACGCAAGAATTGGGCGAATAACGAAGTGAGTACGTTCAAACTTGTCTAGAACGGTTGAGGGCGTGAATGTGGGCGCTGGCGCCGTTCGCAGCTGCTACCTCGCGTTAGCCAAAAGCTTTCGTTCATGCTTGAATTATAGCACAGCCTCGTAATGTGTGGTATCACTATTCTTGGTATCATTACCGCGTGAGCCTCTGCGTACCTTTGCAAAACAAATGGCGAAGATTGCACTAAGTCGCGCAAGGCTTCAAAGACCTAACCTGGACGATTCTGAAGTCTAGTCTGGTTGCTTTTAGGTTGCTGCTAGGCTTCAGCTAGATGATGCTAGGTTGTTGCAAGTTTGCTTCAAGGTTGTGCTAGGCTTTAGCTAGGTGATGCAAGGTTGTTTCTAGGTTGCTTCTCAGCGCAGAGAGGTTCGAGTTAAAGCACAGACAGTCACAGACACGACACGAATGTCCAAACTACAAAGACAAAAACTCGCGCTTAAACCGAGCGTTCGCGCCAAGTCATCGTCCGAACCACGTCCACGTCCGAACCACGCCATCGTTCGGGTAGGGCTTCTGTCGCTTCGGGGTGTTCTCGCAGCCACCGTTGCCTTGCAGGTTTCCTTGTATTCTCTCGTTGTACTTACCCCTGAAGCACTCCGTACAGATGCTTCAGCAAAGCTAAAACGTGAAGCCACGGTGTTTATCGCTGGGTTAATCACGACGGTTTAATAAAGCTTTTCTCAATTACTGGTCACGCCTGTCAAGAAATCTTAATTGGTGTTTGCCGCCCGTCTCTTGCCTTGTTCATTTTTAGTGGACCAGCGGTGAGTAGTGGGATTTTCCCAATTTCTGTGGCACATACCCATTCATGAAATTTTTTGTACGCACCGTAGTTTTTTGAAGAAACCAATGTTTTTACGGCGGGCTTAAATAGCTTCACTGTTAAATATTTGTCTGTTCGGCCCCTCTAGAAAAGTGTGATTCATTCTGTACGCTTGACAAGAGAGGAAGGTATACAGCGAAGCCCGATTATTTTGTTCTCATGTGATCAGGAATAACCTATAAAAACAGTTAGCACCGCTGCTCGCGGCCCTCGCCGCAATGTTCCAGAAACTCCGAGATTGTTTGAGGCTGTTCTGTTATATTGTGCTCAAGAAGCGAATAGTTGAGTTCATACTGGAGTTAACGCGAGCACCAGCGATAGCACTGGAAGGTTCTAATAGGCATTTATAAAGGTCGACGGGTTTTACGGACGATTGAACAACAGGGGTCGTCGGTCGCCATTTTCGACAAAAACCTGCGTTGCCATAACCCTGCACATAAAACATTGACACAACAGGTCAGACTGAGTACAGGTATGAGCAGCCTTGGCACCCCCTTAGATTAGGAGGGGGGGCTACCCCTCCACCCCTTCTTGTCTGCGCATGCCTGTGTGATCATCATGCCTTACAGTAATTATATATATATATATATATATATATATATAAACTAAATGAAGGGAGGGCACGACAGGTCGGGTATTTTCTATATTGAATGAACTTGCAGGTAGCACGTTTTGAAAAGGAAAAAAATGCCTTTACTAACGTTTCGGCCGTGGCACGGCCTTCGTCAGAGTAAGTAACTTTTACTTACTCTGACGAAGGCCGTGCCACGGCCGAAACGTTAGTAAAGGCATTTTTTTTTCCTTTTCAAAACGTGCTACCTGCAAGTTCATTCAATATATATATATATATATGAATCACCCCTTAAAAGAGCGACCGTTACCTTTTGCAGTGGAACCAAATTCATGTGAACTGTTTAAGCTGAATAGGATGCCTAAAAGCGTTCTTCGGGCCCTCCGTCTTCACTTTTTGCGCGTTCAACAACGTTCTATGTTTCCATTAGTCGACGCATTTAGCTTAACTTTTTTTCCGTCCCCTTTTCCATTATCCCCGCGTTCTCAAATGAGCGAGTTTTCATTTTCGATAAGCTCCCTTAAGCTTCTCCACCAGAAGCACTCTCACACTCTCCAAGGAGGCCATTGTAACCTCTCGACGCTGCCACGCTAGTTTCGTCCAGCCTTACTTTTGATTCCCGTATAGCTTCCTTGTTCCTTCTTTTATTCTTTCTCCTACGGCGGACGAAGTTGGGAGCGTCCAATTAGGCGAATCGTCGAGGCAATGGCCGATTTGAGTTAATTTAGCGTGAAGCAGGAACGGTCGCCTCCCGGAGCGAATTTCTGTCTTTCGCGCGGTTCCTGTGCTAACGAGCTTTGCAGTTCCCATAAAAGCTTATCATTATTATCGCATAACAAAACAGAAACACTGCCAAGGGCAAAAAAAATGGGATGCCAATGAGCAAGAATGACTTTGGGAAGCCTGAAGTAGTACAAAAAAAAAAAGGAAACCGAGCGAAATAAAAGGTTAGTGAAGAATGCCGGTTTTCTTTATTTTATTCCCATATCTCATGTTAGAACTTGTAATAATATAAGAGCTGGTGTTTTACGTAGTGAAACCATGATACGATTATGAGGCACGCCGTAGTGAGGAACACCGGATTGATTTCGACCACCTGGGGTTCCTTAATGTGCGCCTAAATCAAAGTAGACGGGCGTTCTTTGCATTTCGCCCCTATCGAAATTCGGCCTCCGTGGCAGGGAATCGAACCCGCACCTTCGAGCTTAATAACACGATACCCTACGCGCTCAACCACCATGGCGGGTTATGTACGAACTATAGGCCAAGAGCGAACTAATTTTTAAAACATGAGCGCCAGGGATCAGTTACCAGTTTTTCATTCGAAAGGCTGAATTCGCTGATTAGCTTTACGTTGCTACAGTTCTTACAACACAACACCGATGTCGTTTAAGGTTTCTTAAAAATGCGAGAGGAATAAGAAAGAAGGCTTTGAACTTCACTTGCTCATTTGCACGAGTAAATAATTGAATGCATACGGTGTGTCAAATACGACGCAGGCAATATTGCTACATGCATATTGCCAGCCCCTTGAACCGAGCTTTATAACACCACTACTCGTCAAGAAGGGCTTTTTTCTTTCTTTTTTTTTTCTTGCACGCAATTCATCAAATTACCCCAGATTTATAATAAGCTGAATGATTCCTTTCATCCATGCAGCTCATATCTCACGAGGAATGATCGCTTTTACTGCTTATATTCTTTTGGTTTGTTCAGCGCTCTAATAAGCTCACAGACCTTACAAATGCAGAATTACACTTGCGCTTGACCTTGAATACTTTGGTAAGTAAAACAAAAAAAATCGCTATATCCCGTTTCGTCTTCACGTAACGCGCACTAAGTGTGAAGCGAAGCAATGGATAATTATAATATCTTTTCCATGCAGGTGTAAACGCAAATCGATATATAATTTTTCTTTTTTACGTGCGTTGTAAGCAAACTACCACGTGCCCGTGTGCTTCCTTTTCATCATTAAGCCATCATCACTAATCATCAAATACCACTATAACTGTAGTAATTATTAGTTTTGTCATCATCTACTACTACTACTGATCTTCATGTATTCGTTACTTATTGTTTTGCATTGTATAAATGATTGGATGGTGCTTCTTTCCTGTTTTGTTTGTATGCCCTCCATGCTATGATCTCCTGTGAGATTGGCAATGTTTCTAAATATTGAACAATTATTCAGAAAATTCCTAAAGCGTGCCTACAGACGCGGTAGCTGCTCGCTATTAGCGGGAGAAACTATACCAAAGGAAAACCTTCTTCACATCGTGTAACACCCAAATTCAAAGGAAATATCGAGGAGGGGGTGCCGTCGGCAGAGTGGACATAGATAACGTAGTACCCACTCTTACAAGCCATTTCGAGCGAGAAAGTTCCAAGGAGTGAAAGAATCAACGTAACATAACTCGGCATAGCCAGGGTAAACCATGCAGCAAAGATTACAACAGACTCCAAGAGTAGAACTTCCCGAGATAAAATGAGGGAAGGGATCCTCCTTAGCGCTGCTGTTCGTGAAACCGCTTATGTGACTCTCAGGGTCCCTTCGCTTGGCTTCCTACCATGTTACTTCTCTCTCTCTCTTTCTTTCTTTGCTCTTTCTCCTCACCAGTACATCGCGTAAATCCTGCTTAAGGATGGCACTTCTTTGTTTCGCTTCCCTGGAGAATGTGCCAACGTGATGCACGGAAGACACCAACGCAAAGAAAGAAAGAAAGAAAGAAGAAAGAAAGAACGAAAGAAAGAAGAAAGAAATAAAGAAAAGAAGAAGAAAGAAAGAAAAAAGAAAGAAAGAAAAAAAGAAAGAAAGAAAAAAAAAAACGAAGAAAGCACTCGTGTGCTGCCCGCCGGTACTCAGCGACAGTATAATCGCGGAACGTGGCACGGTTGAACTGGTGCGTTGCGATTGCCCGAATTACCATGGCTAGAAACGGCAGAGAATTGTTTAATATTAGAGCTTCAACTTTCGCATTAACAGTGTGCTCGCTCGCTTTCCCACGAAAACCGCCGTTTACGAGGGAACCACGCGTATTTTCTCAAAAGAACATCGCAAACCGTCATCTCTGCAAGGTTGATGTGGTAAAAAGTTCGACAGATGAACAATGTTCCATGTACATTCGATTTTTTTCGGTACGGGTTGTAGTGAGAGTATGACTAATTATTTATGCTCACGACTTTCATTGAAACATCTATTATACGAGGGTACACAATGTTACTGTGCATTATGCTTAACCAAACGTCTGCGTTCAGTACAGGCAATCTACCTCACTTGATAGGTACATAGGGTATGTGATTTAAAATAAAAAAAGGTGTAATGCTTCTTTACGTAGCCATTTAGAATGATAGCAAGCGCCGAAAGAAGGAAACGCTGTATTACATAAGAGGCATTGTCGTCGTACGTTTTTTTTGTTTTTGGTTGTCTGCGCTATCTGTTGAATAGCTAACGCGACATGAATATAAGCAAACAAATATACCTTGGCGAAAAACGCCAGGCCTGCGCTGAAACCGCAGCACAGGTCACAGCGAAAGCTGGAAGAACGGCGTTTCTAGAGCTCGTTGTAAGCTCTCTTGGGGCTACTAATACAAGTACACTAGCAAGGTACCCACTACGCCATAAATCACAATTTTTGTGAAGTTGGGAAGGCACCTCCATACCTATTCGTCATTCTGCGGAGAAGCGAGGCACCAGCTACACGTCTGTAAGTCACTATGTGCACTTTGTTGACACGACGACTGATGACGATGAAGAATTATGGCTCAGCCCTTTGTAATGGGTTGGAAGCTTTAAACGGCCCACCAGTTTATGTAATTTGCATTGGGTGACGCCCGGGCTCGTATTTCCCTCTCCCGTCATGCTGTATAACATACGTCGCCATGGGAGAGAGACGGGGGGGGGGGGCGAAGAAATTTCACTGAGACCCCGAGGAAATTGATCATGCGCTCATGGGCTTCCTTGGCAACCAATACAAGTGCACTTGCGAGGGACCACTACTCTATAAATCATTGTAATTTTACTGAGACCCCGAGGAATATGGATCATGCGCTTACGGGCTTCCTTGGCAACCAATACAAGTGGCACTTGCGAGGAACCCACTAGCTATAAATCATTGTAATTTTACTGAGACCCCGAGGAAATGATCATGCGCTTATGGGCTTTCTTGGCAACCAATACAAGTGCACTTGCGAGGAACCCACTACGCTATAAATTATTGTAATTTTTGAGAAGTGGGCAGCAGGCACTGTGCCATTTTCGTCTTCTACGGAGAGCCGTGGTACCTGCTAAACGCATGTAGGCATTATGCCCACTTTGTTGATGCGTGCCTGATGACGACGAAAATTATGGCAGAGTAATGGGTTGGAAGCATTCAACAACCTACTTGTTGCGCAATTCGCATTGTTGACGCCTGGTTTACAGAATTCGCGCTGTGCGACGCTTGGTGCTTATTTTCTCTTCACCACCACGCTATATTGCATATGCTAATGTGTTCTTCCCGACATGAAGCCTGTATAGGGTCTTTTGCAAAGCAGTTTCAAGCACCGGCATGGCTCAGAGGTTGAATACCGGGCTCCCACGCAGAGGGCCCAGGTTCGAACCTCGTTCCATCCTGCACTTTTTTCTTATTTCGGTTTTTTTTCTTATTTCAAGCGATACGGTTACGGACACCGGCGGCGGCGCGACAACTACGGCGCCAAAAACGGCCGGTGAAATGATCTCATAAAGCTTTCGCTGTAAAAGAAACGCATCACTTGCTCGCTCGGTGTTATTCTATGATTAGGCTTCAACACACTGATTCAATAAACTAGGCGGAGCGTTTATTTCACACACTGGATTGGGTCGGTTGAGTTGATGTTCTGGATTCGAATTGATGTCCCAACATTGTGCGCAAGCAATACTGTTTTCCCTCTCGTGTACTGTTTTACTTAATTCAGAGCGTAATAGCAGAGCGTCTCAGGCACAGGGAATACCATCCAAGCGATGAAAAATGAAGTATGATAACGCTTGCCACTTGTTCAGCAAAAAATAATAATTCTAAGCATATGAAGCACACAAGACGCAAGAAATAAACGAGCTGCTGAATTGGGGAACCAAAGTTTAAGCAATAATAAGAAAAGATATTACGGCGCGGAAAGGTCGAAAGAAAACTTCGGCTCCACACTCGAACGACGATGTGAAAGAACCCAGCAAACGGGAAAACTGAGACCCCCCAACGAAAACACCGAGAGTCGGTGGAGCAGCAGCAGCAGCTAGAGTCACTCCCATAGAAGCCCCGCCAGCACCTTAGAAGACGTGCGGAGCAGGCCATTCAAGGAAAGTGCATTGGCCATAAAGCTCGTGAGGGCGAGGGATCAGGGCTACGGTAGCAACGCCGCAAAAGAAAGTGCTCGCGCACCTGCCTAGCATCCTTCCTTTCTCACCGTCAGCAACGGCGATGCCATTCGTGCGTGCAGCAAGCATCAGCTCTTAGTGTACTCTCGCAAGAGGTTTCCGAACGGCCGTTTGAGCTGTAGACTTACGCTTAGCTTCTCGGGGCGAGGAAGCTGCAATGGGCCGTTACCTCGCCTGGCTTGAACGAGGGCGCTACAGGTAACGCCTCGCCGCGTTTGCGGCAACGTAGATACTGGTGGATGCGAAAAAGGCAACGTTCCTATAGCGCTGCCGGGAAATGTGTGCTACGGCACGGATAACTTTGCACGATTTTTTCTGAAGGCGCTCAACCGAATTCTGAATGAATTGTAACACATGAGGACGAATTGTCCGACGTGACGTGTGAAAGAAACTTTAAGGTTTCATGTGACGAGACGAACGCGCGCTTCGTTCATTCATTGTTACGCGCGCGGGCGATATCATTGCGACTTGTGACGCCATAGAAGGAAGCTTTGTTCCAGTGTGACATTGCCCCCCCCCTAACTACGTTTTAATGCGAGAGCGTTTAAAGAGCTCGTTCCGCCGAAATTCCGGTGTCGGCGTCGGCGTCCCTGGTTGTGAGCGAAAAATCATCATCTTCCCTCATGACCGAAAAGAAATAATAAAAAATCTGACATTCGAGTGAAATCGAACCCAGGCCGTCTGCGGTGCAAGCAGGCGTTCACGACAGCCACTCTACTGCTTCACAAACTTTGGTTTATGGACTTCATGAGTTTATGCGACTGTACGTACCGTTTGTGTGTATATGTGATCATGTATATACCATAGTCATCACCCGACACCTGGAGTAGCAGCCCAGCAACAAACCAGGCTAACCCTCTCCGGGATTTTCTCTTCAATAATATTATCTCTCTCTGTCTCTTTATTGCTTGGAACTGCACTGAATTGACTTTAATGCGTCACAACATACGCGTCCTGTGTACAGGTGTCACAGTACGAGATTTAATATCGCAGTATAACGGGTACAAGCGTATGTTGCCATCGGGCGTCACTCCATGTGAACTACTGCATAACGAGTCGGTGGTTTAAAGCCGACCACCCATTACAAAACACACGCATTACTGCGCGTATTCACTACGAACAAGTAGTGGGTGCATCGCAAACTTCGAAAAGTATCACGCAATTTGCTGCTGGTTTAAAGCATGCCCACCCATTACAAAAGGCATACACATTAGTGGGCGCATTTTCTTACACACGCGTAGTATGTACACTGTTGTCATAAAAGTGCTGTTGAAGAGGGCGGAAACCTTTTCCTTTACTATAGGTATGTCGACACGTGTGCGTGTGTGTTTGAGAGAGAGAGAGAGACCGGGCGACTGAACATAATGACAAGCGGAATAGAGCCCGATGAGGATGGGCCGGATATCGCTATCGCATTCAACGTTAAAGGCGAAGCTTAAGCGTCCCCCATTTTTTAAACTTGTGGCGCTGGCTTTGCCGATATCTGTGCCAGAAAATGTATCAGTTGTATAGGCACACTTGTCGGTGACCTTGTCGGCGTTGTACTCGTTAGGAAGCTACAGTGCGCAGACTCAAGGACAAAAAGAGACAGTAGACGCTACGGGCGCTGCGTCCGTATCGCGCCTAATATTTCGTTCTCCTTGCGTCTTTGCGCTGCCACTTCCTAACTCCGACAATGACCAACTGGACCAAACAAAGTACTGCTATTGTCGGCGTAACACAGGCATAAAATGCGGGGTGCTAATGAGACAAACACCAGATGAGACGGGACCTTGTTTTTTTTGTGCCTTTAATCCACAAAACCAAGCTGTCATAGAATTCTCGGCGAGGATTGCTTTCGAAAGTGGGATAGATCGATTACTGAAATGGTTGCTACGACAGCAGCAGGGCAGTGTTGAAATGCTAAAACAAGACGCCACTTCTGTAGCATAGTGTAAGGGAAGCATGCTACACACGTTAGAAAGCAAAAAAGAAAAATCAATAGGTTTGCATGAACATGGGAATCAACTGATTCTTGATGGGGCTTCAAGGGAGGCGCGCGGTCACAGGAACGGCCCGCTGGCTGAAGCTGGCTGTTGAAGAAACAATGTAGATCATTGAGTCCGGGGAGAGCGGTTCCGTAGCCTCCCGTTTTTGGGAGCAGTGAAGCAGATGCAATACTTAAGATGGAAAGCCTCTCTGTGAGAATTCAGCCTTACTGTACAAGCGTCTTTAAAATCCGTACCATTTTCTTTCTTACAAGGTTACTTTTGTTGATAGCATTTATGTCCTAAAGAGGACATGAAAAGTGTATATTTTTGTGTTTATTGTTGTTTATGCGTTTAGTTTTGTATAGTTATATGGTATGTTCGGTTATATCTTGTTTCGCGTCGTTACGTTCTTCGTTAACTTTTTTTTTTTCTGGCTGGTAAATTGCCCTTAAGTGAGCGGCCATCTCATACCTACTTACAAAATTGCACTGGAAGTGGCCTAAGAAGCCATGTCTCGAAAAACTTATCCTTTGATTATCCTTTCCTCCATAAATTGCTAAGTTCTCAG